>NC_043017.1:30404892-30409892 GCF_006345805.1 Octopus sinensis | reverse complement strand
TTTGTTACCATTTTTACCCATCCGCAAAATGATCTAAAATTTTATTTAATTTGCTTTTCGCGGGAAGGAAAGTTTCTATCGAAGCTGCGTATCGCCTTCACTTTGGAAACGCAGAGTAGATGAAACCATGGCGACTGAAGAAGGGGAATTTTCCTTGTGTTGTTTATACTGTACTCTATTTTTCGATGTTTAAGAAAAATGTCCAGTTCCTTGGTTTTGTGTTTATGTTTTCGTTTCTCATTGTGTTCGACGTTTTTTTTGGTGTCCTGTACACAGATATGCATGTATATATACATGTAGAGGTAGGTACGTACATATATGTATGTATATATGCATATGTTTTATTTATTGATTTCTCATATATATTATATATATATATATATATATATGTGCATATATATATATATATATATATATATGTGTGTGTGTATGTATATATATATATATATATATATATATATATATATTCACAAATGTACCTTCTTAGCTAGTTTTCATATCAAAAAGCTTTTTGCGACCACATGCAGTTTTTAACGTAAAGGAATAAGTTGATAAGAACAAATGGAACTCTGAAGTTTACGAGACAGAGAGAGAAAGCCATTGTTTTTCCTATTAGGAAAAACGTTATGTTTAGTTTATCTATCGCAGGTTCACGTCAAAATTTTAAAAAAAGTTTTATACTTTTGGAAAAACTAAAAACAGGAGAAAACTAATCACACTTAATGGAAAGATGAAAAAATTGTTATTTTGGATCATAGTGGAAACACACATATGTGAGATATGAAATTATTGTAGGAAAAAAGAAAAAAAATAGAAAACTTTTTCCTAGAAATAAAACTATATATCATATGATTGGATTGCATGAGAAGTGTGTCGACAAGAACTACCATGATTGGAACACAAGCAGGAAAAAAATATTGGCAGGGAATCTAACAAAGAAATGGATTAAGACAAACAAAATGATGCTTTTCACAATATTGGAAATAACCCTCAAGCACCTTATATAATTTGCTTTTCTTGGTGTTTGTGTTGTGGGAATTTTTGTTTACATGTGCAAAACTACTGCATCGGTTGTCGCTTATCTTCCAATCTCAGTTTAAATAATTTCAACCGTGACTATCACGTCTCATTTTCCTTCTCAATTGTTGGACTCTATCACGAAACACAAGCTCTCCACACGTTGCTTTCCTCTCCTTATTGTTGACGATGGCTTTGTGGAAGCATAGCATCACAGCTTTTACATCTCAAACGAAAATGTCGAGACACACTATTTATGGACGTGTTTAAGCGTCAAACTTAGTGTCGAAGCTTTCATTCGAAATTCGCTTAGGTCAAAAGTATAAGAAAATATTACGTATATATATATTTGTTGCGCAAGATTTTTTAAGTGAGATCGTGTGTTGAAACAGACATTGTTGTATTTTGGAATGGTCATTTTGCCAGTTTAACCAATAAAAACACACGCACTATATATTTGGTGTTATTTCAGTGTTATTTATTTTTTACATTAATCTTAATCTTATTTCGGCCAGACTTCTTTCGTCACACTCCTGTGACCGCATCAGTGGTCCTTTGGTATTTCTACGATTTGTTGGCTAGGAGAAGATGTGCCGGGAAGTTAAACACACAGACGCACAAGTTGAGCTTTATTACCAGGATTAGAATCTTCAGTTCTCAAATAGCCAAAAATTCTTACAATGACCATTATGATTCAACCAGATTAGTGAATTAAAAATTTAAATCCTTATTAAATTTTTTGTAAATGCTTCATTTTACAAGGAGGTTAGGTTTAGAGTTAGGGTTATATATGAAAGGGAAATATAGACGTGACTATCTATTATATCTCTATTTCTACACAATAATTTTATCTAGGTTTTGCATTACTTAATGCATTCAAAGCATTTTTTTAAATTAGTAAGATGTTATGAGATTATTGGGCTTTGGTTAATAGCAGAATAACTGAGCGAGTGGGAAATAATTTTAATTGGCTCGTGTAGTTAAAATATATTTGAGCAAATCTAATTAATTTTTAATTGAAAAGCAATTTTCAAACCAGAAGAATTTAATCCAAAATTTTATTTACATTCACCGGTGAAATGAGAACGGCATTTACAGATTTTTGAAAAAATACAATAACGCTTTCATTTGTAACCATGGAGACCTCAACATATTCTAATTTTAGTGGATATAAATATTTCATTCAAAAAATTTAGTAATAAACGCCATGAAATACAAGTGAACACAAATTAGTCAAAAATATTGAATGTAAGGTTAGCAATTTAATTTAAATGTCTCTTAGTTCACATTTAATAGTGGCGAGGAATTCCGAACACGTTATACATAATCTTTTTGCATACATACATAAATACATACATACATAACACATACATACATACATGCTTACATACATACATACATGCATGCATGCGTGCGTGCGTGCGTGCGTGCCTGCCTGCCTGCCTGCGTACGTACGTACGTACATACATACATACATACATTCATACATACAAACATACATACATTCATACATACATACATACATACATTCATTCATACATACATTCATACACACATACATACATACATGCATGCATACATACATTCATACATACATACATACATACATACATACATACAGGCATGCATACATTCATACATACATACATGCATGCATGCATGCATGCATGCATACATACATACATACATACATACATACATACATACATACATACCGTATCATGGCACACATTCGGCTGCAACTTCGAGGGTTCCAGTTCATCCGATCGACGGAACAGCCTGCTCGTAAAATTAACGTGCAAATATCAGAGTACTCCACAAACAAGTGTACCCTTAACGTATTTCTCGGGGAGATTCAGCGTGACACAGAGTGTGACAAGGCCGGCCCTTTGAAATACAGGTACAACAGAAACATGAAGAAAGAGAGAACGTTGGGGGGACACGCTACAGCAGGGTTCACCCCCCCTACCGGAGCTTTGTGGAACTTTAGGTGGGTTCTCTCAATAAACAACACTCACAAAACCCGATCTGGGAATCGAAACCGCGATCCTACAACCGCGAGTCCGCTGCCCTAACCACTGGGCCATTGTGCCTCCCGCATTCATACATAGACGCACATATACACATGTACATACCCCCCCCATATATATATATATATATATATATATATATATATATATACTGTCCAAGACCTCATCTCGTCCTCCCGTCTCCCCCGCACCGCATCCAACCTAATTGTGCGAACCCCACGTACCCCCACCATTTACTTCCTCCCCAAATCCACAAACCCACAACCCTGGCCGCCCCATCGTCTCTGCCTGTAACTGCCCCACGGAGCTCATTCTAAATACCTCGACCGTGTCCTTGCCCCCCTAGTGGCATCTCTTCCCTCCCACATCCACGATACCAACCATGCTCCGGCTTTCAACTCTTTCTCCTTTCCTCCCGGCTCCTCCAAAATCCTTTTTACTATGAGACATCCAAAGCCTCTATACTGTTATCCCTCACCACGAAGGACTGCAGGCCCTTCGACACTTTCTTGACCTCCGCTCTAACCTCCACACTCATTCGTCTGGCCGAACTTGTCTTACTCTGAACTGCTTCTCGTTCGCGGGCGAGTTCTACCATCAGGTCTCGGGAGTGGCCATGGGAACGCGAATGGGCCCCAACTATGCGAAATGTTCGTTGGCTATGTTGAGGCCCAAATATTCTCTAATTTCACTGGTCCCACTCCTGAACTATATGGTCGTTATATTGACGACATTATCGGTGCCACCTCACCTCTCCGCGAACATCTAGATTCCTTCCTCTCTTTCGTCCAATCTTTCCATCCAGCCCTCCACTTCACTTCCACTATCTCCAACACCTCTGTCTCCTTCCTCGACATTTCGGTTAGCATTCTTCACTCCACTCTTACCACCTCCATTCACTACAAACACACAGACTCACACTCATACCTCAACTTCTCTTCCTCCCACCCAGAACACACCAAGCTTTCCATCCCCTATTCCCATTCCTCCGTCTACGTAGGCTCTGTAGTGACGACCATGACTTTGAGACTCAGTCTCAACGTATGGCTCACCACTTCACCCTACGTGGATACCCCCTCACCACTATCCACACCGCCCTTGCCAGAGCACGGTCCGTGGACCGTGTATCTGCTCTCTCTCCCGAACCCGCCCTGTAGTCTCCCGCCTCCCTTTTCCCCTCACTTACACCCCACGACCCTACGTCTCCAACGCACCATTCTTCGAGCTTTCCGTCATCTCCAGTCCGACCCGTCCACTTCACACCTCTTCCCTAACCGACCCCTCCCCTCTTTCAAACGAGCCCACAACCTTCGAGACCTTTTGGTCCATAGCTCCTTCCCTGACCCTACCTCCCAACCCGGCTCGTTCCCCTGCTCCCAGCCACGTTGCCGCACTTGCCCTTACCTCTCCAACACCACCCGCCTCACTAGCACCCACCATCGACCCTATCCCATCATCCACTCCTTCACCTGCACCTCCAGCAATATTATCTATTGCATCTCTTGCTCTCTCTGCAATTCCTTGTACATCGGACAAACGGGACGCCGCTGGCTGACCGGTTCGCGGAACACCTTCGTGACATCCACCTTGCGAACGACACACCGGTCTCACCCATTTCCGCTCCACCGGTCACTCCTTGCATCACCTATCTGTGTTCGGTTTGTCCTTACACAGAGGCCATCCGGATTCCCGTTTGCGCCGTGAACAGGAATTAATCTTCTCTCTTCGCTCTTATACGCCATTTGGTCTCAACTCTCCCCCCCCTCCTCATCTAACCCCCCTCTCCCCCCTCCTCACCTATCCTTTCTCCCCCCGACCCCTACTTCTTCAGTCCTTCATCCTTTCACCCCTACTCCCCTTCCCTTCTTCCCTCTTTCTCCCTCCCTCTTCCCCTTCCCTCTGCTCCCTCACTCCCTCTCTCCCCTTCTTCTCTCTCCCCCTCCCTCTTTCCTC
>NC_043017.1:30397392-30399892 GCF_006345805.1 Octopus sinensis | reverse complement strand
CCATAAATCCCTACAGTCATTTTACGTATCAGTAATTGATCTTTGTACCCATAAGAATCCTTTCAAAGTCTTTTTGAACTTGTGGAATGATAGATCTCTGTTCCAGAAAAGTGGTTATTCTCTCAGTTATATGGCTGTGAGGATCTTGTAGGTGGTGTTGATACATGTTTTAGGTCGGTAGTTCTTTGGATTTTTTATGTCTTCAGTTTTTGGTAGTTGGTACGTTATTCCTTCAGGCAGCCAGGCAGGTATTTGCTCTGTGCTCAGGATGACGTCAGAGATGCAACGAAATCTTCGTGTACTTCTGTGAGACAATTCAGCCAGAAGTCAGGAATTCGGTCTCGTCCTGGGGTTTTACATTTGTGAGACTTCCAGACAACGCAACTTCGTTATTATATTTCTATCATCCTTCCATTTCTGCTTTTCAATTTCATCCAGTCTTACTTTCTCACGCTCTATCTATTCAGCTTTAGTACTATATTATTTTTATAGCTCCATATCTTCTCTCAGAACTCTTCCATTTCCTCAGTTTTATGTGGCTTCTTTACTCGTATCTTACTTTTGCCAATTTCCCTATAAAATTTCTTTGCATCAGTCTTGAATATCTTATTTTGTCGATAAAATGTGTTTCGTTTGTCATATCTTCTGAGCCGTTGGACTTTCAGCTGTATTCATTCCTTCAATTGTTCCTTGGTTGCAGGGAGTTTTATAGAATTTTTGATTTCATATTTTTCCTTGATTTTCTTAAATGGTTTCGTATTAACGTTCTCAGACTCTAGCAAGTTCATCGAGAACTGATACATCCGCCCGCAGATATTCGATCATTTTTGTATTGCTACTTTCCACTTATGACGTCTATTGACATGATTGGTCCTTTTCTGTGTCGTCCGTATACCTAGTTGAATAGTTACAACTTTCCCAGTGGAATAGATGACGTTATTTACGGTTTTTAGGTAGTATCCCTTAATACTTAAGATTTATCTAAGAGCAACATTATATATCGTGATTATGTTGCTGTTCTTATACCGATTGAGAGCTTTGCCAGTGGTTCCCTATTGATGCTGTCAGTAGACACAATCTTGCTGAGTTCTCTGATAATATCTTCTTTTGCTTCTATGATCTTCTCTTTATTATTCATCTCAAATTCTGTGTCATCATCATCATCATTGTTCGACCGTGGTCGAGACAATGGAATTTACCATGCTACGCCAGACTTCACGGTCCATCATAGCATTACGGAGGTCCTGTTGCTGGATGCCTGTATCCCTGGAGATTACATCAGGGTAGGAGAGTGTGCGCCCTCTGGTATTGCGAGTAGATGGCTTCCAGAGGAGAAGAGTAGAAATTACTTCTTTTTCAGCTCTACAACAATGTCCAGCAAACTGGACTCTCCTACCTTTCACAAGAGATGACACAGGTGGTAGTTTCCCATATATTTGCATTTTGGTTGGATGGCGCTTCCACGAGAGACTTTGAGCTCTCATAAGGAGGTGAGTGTGGGTTCCATCCAACCGCCTCTCAAGCTTCTGTGTCATACCTATTCTCATGTTCTTGTGGTAAGTCTACTTTATCCTGTTTTACCGCATATCTGTTCTTTCTTATTCTGTTCTTTTCTTATTCTTTCTTATATATTCTTTCTTCAGCTCCCTCGTTGGGATGGATGTGCAACTCGTACACTGGGTCCTGTGCATGCGTTACCTTCTTCAACTGAATTGTTACGGTTGTCATTTGGTCTGCCATGGAATATTTGTGTTCTAAAGTAACTAATTTCAGCTCAGTTAAACTTTTATTCTTAATGATGCCTCTACGTATATTACATAATATATTTTCGTCTATATATCTGCGTGCTTCATTGCCTACTAAGTTCCTCCGTGAAATGTAAGTTAGTACTATGAGGTCATTATTTGGGTTTAGTTAGGCTGTATAGAAAACTTTCAACACGGCTCTATAATCTTCTCTAGTCTATTTTATGCGTTTTGCTTCAGGCGATGTTTTTGGTGGCGTCACTAGAAGTCTAGTGTAGGGTTATCTTCGATCTGGTTACCTACCATATCCTTTCTTAGAAAGTTTGTTCCAGCAGCAGGCTTTCCGATCCCAGTCTGATTCCTCACTGTGTAACGTGGGCCTTGTTGGCCCGGATGAGGACCGGCCCCTTGTTGTCCCGGCTGATGACAGATGGCATGAGGTTTGGGTTGTCATTAAAGTATTGACAGTGACAATAGAAGACGGGTCTATTTGTTTGTAGTTGGGTTTTTGACCTGACACCGCTTCCTTGTTCTTCTAATGGATATACTTATAATATACGCTGAGAGATCGAAAATACACTCTATTATTATTATTATTATTATTATTATTATTATTATTATTATTATTATTATTATTATTATTATTATTTTTTTTTTATTATTATTATTATTATTATTATTATTATTATTATTATTATTCGCTGCGGAATACGCAAGATCTTTCGAACACGCTTCGTAAGTTATGGTTTGAACTG
>NC_043017.1:30379892-30392392 GCF_006345805.1 Octopus sinensis | reverse complement strand
ATTATAAAATAATTCTCATATTATTCCATTCTATATCCTTATTCATATCTCTTTTACTTCTTTTCTATCATTCTGTAAAAGATATTTTATAAATTTTATATCTTATATTATTAAATTTATTATGCATTTCTATACCCTCTTATAAATTTGCGGCTTTTATAGCTGATAATTGATTTGGCAGTTTATAATTTCTTTACATATAACTCACCGTATAATGTAATATTAGATTATATTTGTAATTGCACATTAGATTTTATAATCTTTCATATTTTATATTAGATATTTTTATATATTTTCTTATAATTATATATACTTTCATAGTGTTTAAAATTTATAATTTTTTTGACAATTTATAAATTTTTTATATAGTTCACTGTATATGAGAATTCTTATTTTACTATATATTTTAAACATGTAGTATATTCGTTAAGTTTTTATATGCCCAAATTTGCTTAAATAATATATGTGAACCTACGTCCTTATACATTTGAAATATCTCTAATTTGATTACCCCAGATTTTGGATAACCTTTCTTAAGATAACATATATTTATCGATCTGAAGCGAATATTTCTGATACTGTTGTTTGTTCCTTCTCGAGCCACGCCTAGCTCATAAGGGACGGTTTCCCGGTTTCCTTGGGGTATAGGTTCCCCACCTGGACGTGACACCGGTCCGTCGCAGGTGAGCTGCAAGATGCAGGAGGAAAGAGTGAGAGAAAGTTGTGGCCAAAGCGTTAGCAGAAGTTCGCCATTACCTTCTGCCGGAGCCGCGTTGAGTTTAGGTGTTTTGCTCATAAACAAACACATCGCCCGGTCTGAGATTCGAACACGCAATCCCTCGACCGCAAGGTTAACGTATACTCTAAGTTCCTCATATATAATTTAATTTCGTTATACATTCATTATAGAATATTTTTACTATGATCTTCTATTCACTATGTTTATGAAAATTCTTAATATATTGTTTCTTATATTAAAATATCCCTTTATTAAATTTTAGATGTAATTTCTAACATTCTTCTATATACTGATTAAAATTTTCTCGTATTAACATTACAAATTTGCTAAGATGTAATATACTACCTACCTTATTATCCGTTTTTATATTCCACCCCTTCATTTATATTACGGATCTTTTAGGTTTGAACGGCAGTTTTTAACATAATTTCTAGGTAACTAAAACATTTTAAACTTCGTATACTGGTTGAATGTATTTATAAAACATCTTTTTCTCTTGACTTTATTGAGAAAATTCTATAGTTTGTAAGATATTTGTTGTTTTTTTCTTCAATTTCTGCAATTTCAACCAATCAATGACGTCTATTGAGGTGAAAACATTCTGTGCCGTATGAATATGTCCCTCGTTTAAGACACAGATTAGGTTTATTTACATTTCTGATGAAAATGATACCCTTCCCCCCACCCTTAAACCTAACCCTAACTCTAACCCTAACCCTAAAACAGATCGATAATAGGGTCATAATTATGGGTGATAATTTCATATGACACCGCTAGAAAAAGCTGCCGTTCAAACCTTATCCCTTTGGTTTTTCATTATCTTCTCGTTTAATATGATAAAATAAGTATTGGCCCTTACAATCCTTCCTTCTTCCAATTATCAACCCTTCCCCATCCGGCATTCCCCTTTTACTACCCTCACCCTATCCTTTTGTGTAGACAAATCTCGATATATGGTTCCAGTATATTGAATGTTTAGTAGATTCTCTGACGGTAACTAGAATACAGTTCACAGCTCTAAATGGATCTAAAGTTTAGATGGCTGAAGACTACATTCCACATATTCTCTTCCAAGTCTATGTAAGAAGGTCACCACTATGTTTCTCGTTGACCTCACTATTTTCTCTGATATCGTCGTTCCCCCAGCGGGGATGCGATTCGAACTGTTATCCTCATTAAGAGGGAAAAAGTATTATAGGTTTCCCTATTTTGGGATAGTCAAATTATTGTGTGAAAAAATTTAATGATAGCCGTTGTGGCAACCGCTCCTAGCGGGGTGAGATTTGAACTGTTGTCCTCGTTGAGAGGAAAAAATAAAGTAAAAAATTATAGGTTTCCCTATTTTGGGATAATCAATTTATTATTGTGTGAAAAATTTAATTTTAGCCGTTGTATGCTCTATTGTGGCAACCGCTCCTAGCGGGGGTGAGATTTGAAATGTTGTCCTCGTTGAGAGGAAAAAAAAAAGTAAAAAAATTATAGGTTTCCCTATTTTGGGATAATCAATTTATTATTGTGTGAAAAATTTAATTTTAGCCGTTGTATGCTCTATTGTGGCAACCGCTCCTAGCGGGGGTGAGATTCGAACTGTTGTCCTCGTTGAGAGGAAAAAAAGGTAAAAAATTATAAGTTTCTCTCCTTTGGGATAGTCAATTTATTATTGTGTGAAAAATTTATGTTAGCCATTGTAGGCTCTATTGTGACAGCCGCTCCTAGCGGGTGTGAGATTTGAACTGTTGTCCTCGTTGAGAGGAAAAAAAAAAGTAAAAAATTATAGGTTTCCCTATGTTGGGATAGTCAATTTATTATTGTGTGAAAAATTTAATTTTAGCCGTTGTATGCTCTATTGTGGCAACCGCTCCTAGCGGGGGTGAGATTCGAACTGTTGTCCTCGTTGAGAGGAAAAAAAGGTAAAAAATTATAAGTTTCTCTCCTTTGGGATAGTCAATTTATTATTGTGTGAAAAATTTATGTTAGCCATTGTAGGCTCTATTGTGACAGCCGCTCCTAGCGGGTGTGAGATTTGAACTGTTGTCCTCGTTGAGAGGAAAAAAAAAAGTAAAAAATTATAGGTTTCCCTATGTTGGGATAGTCAATTTATTATTGTGTGAAAAAAATTAATGTTAGCCGTTGTAGGCTCCATTGTGACACCCGCTCCTAGCGGGGGTGAGATTTGAACTGTTGTCCTCGTTGTGAAGAAAAAATAATTATAGGTTTCCCGTTTCTTGGGATACTGCATTTTTATTATTGCGTGAAAAAAAATAATTTCGAACGTTGTAGGCTTTGTTGTTACGTCTCGCTCTCCAGCGAGGAAGGGATTTGAACTAGGGGGCACGCCGCATGGTGTATGGTGTGGAAGAGGAGCTACGGCGTACGCGGATAACATCTCCATCATTGTGGCGGATGAAGGCCAGCTTCCAGTGGTAGGAAAGTCCATCAGAAGTTATGAGGCGGTGGCAGGAGCGAAGGTTAACAAGGACAAGTCGGTCGGTGTGCATCTCGGCACCTGGAGAGGCAACCCGATGCCGTCCAATAACGTCTTGTGGGGTTGGACGGGAGGTCCTGTTAAGCTGCTCGGAGTTTGGATTGGTTCAGACCTCCAGATAGAGAAAAAGTGTAGTGAGGTGGCCAGCAAGGTGACTGCTTTAACCCAGACCTGATCTGGGCGGGTGTTATCCTTGCTAAGGAGGGCGGGGGTGGTGCAGATGTTTATAGCATCAGTAATCACTTACCGTCTGACCGTGGTGCCTTGCTCCGATGTGTAGCTGAACAAGTTGGAAAGAATCCTTTTCTGCTTTTTGTGGAAAGGAAGAAAGCCACTTGTAAAGCGCTCTGTCTACTGTCAGAAACCGCTAAAGGGTGGGCTAGGGATGCCCTGGCTGAAGATGCGAAAATTCGCGTTGAGGCACGATGGCTTTACCTGGATGGAGAACAGGTGTGGACGCCGCACAGTTAACGTCCTTAACGGACGTTGGTACGTGGATTAAGAAGAGACCTAGGCTGGGGGACTAGAGTGCCGCCAGGCACTTCAGCTACTCTCTCGGACGGGCAATGCCGGCAGCAGGAGTTCCACTGTGGACTTTTATAGCGGGTTAGTAGAGACCAAGTCCGAAGACGCCTTGGGGGAGACCCTGGGCTACAATGAAAATCAGTTAATCAACCTGTTCAGGAGAACGTTCGGTCCGGGGTATCTCAATAATTACTAGAAATCCCTGGCTTGGCAGTGCTTCTGTGCGGCTTTACCGGTTCGTGACAAGCTTTCAAGGCACGGAGGTGCCGTGTCGCCGACATGTCCGAGATGTGGATAGGATAGGGAAACCGTCTTGCACGCATTCGAGGAGTGTCTGGAATCGTCGGGACTGATAGCTTTCGTCGAATAACTGATGTCAGTGATGGGAAGAGTACAGCTATCGGCTGAGTCCATAATAAAGACCGTGCCACCTCCTTCCCTGAGCAGGAAAAGGAAGGCCTGTTTTTTCTGCGTTGTAGCCATACTGAAAGAAAGAAAGTATGGCAGACGCGTGTGAAAGGCATACTGACTGTTACCTTTGTTTCTGGCCGGGGGTTTGACAACTTATTTAGTTACCACCTCAATAGTATTATCAGGCTGGAGAAGAGGTGTCTGGCACGGGATATACATTTATTTGCTACCCACAAGGAGCTAAACACAGAGGGGACACACGGATTAAGTCGATTACATCGAGCCTAGTGCGTAACTGGTACTTAATTTGGATCCTTTCGGTTTCAACGGCAGTTTTTTCTAGCTGTGTCATATGAAATTGTCACCCACAATTATGACCCTAGTATCGATCTATTGCATTTCAATCTGTTTCAGGGTTAGGATTAGTTAGGGTTAGGGGTGGGGGGAAGGGTATCTTATTTTCTTCAGAAATGTAAATAAACCCAATCTGTTTTTTTAAACGAGGGACATATTCATACGGCACAGAATGTTTTTTTACCTCAATAGACGTCATTGGTTGAAATTGCAGAAATTGAAGGAAAAAAACAACAAATGTCTTACAAACTATAGAATTTTCTCAATAAAGCCAAGAGAAAAAGATGTTTTATAAATACATTCTACCAGTACACGAAGTTTAACATTTTTTATGTTAAAAACTGCCGTTCAAACCGAAAAGATCCCTTAATTTATCGACCCCGAAAGGATGAAAGGCAGAGTCGACCACGGCGGAATTTGAACCCAGAACGTAACGGCAGACGAAATATGGCTACGCACTTCGCCCAGTGTGCTAACGTTTCTGCCAGCTCGCCGCCTCTGTCAAGAGATATATTTGTTAACTGATGGAAACCTGTGGAAAGTAAGTTGAGTGCAATTGGCACCAAGTAAGTGCATTCAACATGAAACGTAAAGGTTCCACCCAGGTGGCCGGATGCCTTTAGCGAATACATTGCAAACCACAATGAACGTAAAATTTAAAAAAGGGATCTTTCGGTTTGAACGGCAGTTTTTAACATAATTTCTAGGTAGCTAAAAAATTTTAAACTTCGTATACTGGCAGAATGTGTTTATAAAACATGTTTTTCTCTTGGCTTTATTGAGAAATACTATAGTTTGTAAGATATTTGTTGTTGTTTTTCCTTCAATTCCTGCAATTTTACCAATCACTGACGTCCATTGAGGTAAAAAACATTCTGTGCCGTATGAATATGTCCCTCGTTTAAGAAACACATTGGGTTTATTTACATTTGTGAAGAAACAAAGATACCCTTCCCCCACCCCTAACCCTAAAACAGATTGAAATGCAATAGATTGATACTAGGGTCATAACTATGGGTGACAATTTCATATGACACCGCTAGAAAAAACTGCCGTTCAAACCGAAAGGATCCTGAAAAAGTTTTTTAACTGTATATATAGTTTCATATTTATTGTCTCATCATTCACCTATCATCCGAAACTGTTTTTTTAATTGATTAACAGCTACTTCCCTTTCTTATGTTTATTTGTCTTTGTTCGTCCCCTGTTTGTAATGCCGTCATGGCAAATTTGATGAAATAAAGTAGCTAACTTCCCATGAGTCTTTGTTGTCAGTGTGCGCATGCGCCATTGTTTTGTCCACTGAAGATGATAGCCGGCTGTGTTTAGTCTGCCAACAGAAGCTGCTGCAAGGTAAGGCTTTTCTCTTTAGACCCGGTGAGGGTCGTTGTCTGTGCTTAAATATTTTACAAACAAGGAATCCTCTCTGAATTCAGGATATTGGTCTATTTCTGGTTCAGCGATATGGTCCATACTAAACGAAGATTTTTTTTCTCATTGTCTGGTGGGCGTATTCTTCAAATACTTTGTTTTTACAACAACAGCATCGGTACAACTAGCGAACAGTGGTCCCGGTGCGCGCACTCGCGCTAGCTGGTCGTAATTAGTCGATCCTACAACGACTTTTCACTGCTAACTCTAACCTTAGTTTGTTCATAAAAATGATTTATTTACTTAGTTTAAAAAATTATTTGCTTTGTTCGAAAAATATTATTTAATTTTCTTTGATATGTATTCAGCTTTGAAATACAAGCAAATCGTTGTAGCATCGACTACTTACGACTAGGCGGCGAGCTGGCAGAATTGTTAGCGCGCCGGGCGAAATGCGTAGCCGTATTTCGTCTGCGGCGACGTTCAGAGTTCAAATTCCGTCGAGGTCCACTTTGCCTTTCATCCTTTCGGGGTCGATTAAATAAGTACCAGTTTCGCTCTGGGGTCGATGCAATCGACTTAATCCATTTGTCTGTTCTTGTTTGTCCCCTCTGTGTTTAGTCCCTCGTGGGTAGTAAAGAAACAAGTACTTAGGACTAGCTAGCGCGCACCGGGACCACTGTTCACTAGTAGTACCAACAACATTTACCATTATTGGAAAACTGTATTTCAAGTGTTCACATTAAGTAGTATCTTTATTATGATCATGATGATCTTATATAGAATTTCACAATACAGGACAAACAAAAAACAAAAATTTTTACATGAGTTCGAATGATATAAATATTAAACTTACTTAAGAAGTATTTTATAGATCGTTTAAATTTTCCTTTTACTAGAACTTTATTAAAAAAAAAAAGACTAAATCAAAGAAAAAAAACGAACAAAAAAGGTCAAAGGATCGAACTCGGCAGCCCAGCAACGATCTTTTCCTTTCATCAATGATTAAGCTGGGTTAATAAAACCCACCTTTCTTATCACACCCTTCCATCGTTTCTCGTATTCTTTCGGTGGAAGGGACCGCCTCTCCAACCCCATCTTGCTCTTCAGATGGTATCTGAAGTAAAACAGCAAACCGGGGCCAGAGATGAAAGACCCTTTCACCGAACCTTCCATTCTCGTTCTCCAAGTGTTCACATTAAGTGAAAATTTGTATCTCATTGTGAGAAATTTAGTTTGGTGACTATCCTGCAACCGAAAGTCGTTCGCTGTTTTTAAATACTGTGTATTTTGCGACTACGTTGGAAAGCTGTATTCAAGTGGAGCAATCCAGGTTCGAATTGAAGTACCATAAGGGCTTCGAGTACATGAATGCACAGAAGATTTTTTTTTTTGCTGTTTTCTTTAATTAAACATATTCTTTCTTCTTCTTCTATTGTTACTTTCTATTTCTTTCTTCTTCCCTTTTGTTTTCTTTGGAATTCTCTTTCCTTTTTTGTGAACTATTGCTTTGGACATGCCAAAAAATGTATTTCTTTACTCCCCACAAGGGGCTAAACACAGAGAGGACAAACAAGGACAGACAAACGGATTAAGTCGATTACATCGATCCCAGTGCGTAACTGGTACTTATTTAATCCACCCCGACAGGATGAAAGGCAAAGTCGACCACGACGGAATTTGAACTCAGAACGTAACGACAGATGAAATACCTATTTCTTTACTACCCACAAGGGGCTAAACACAGAGAGGACAAACAAGGACAGACAAACGGATTAAGTCGATTATATCGACCCCAGTGAGTAACTGGTACTTTATTTATCGACCCCGAAATGATGAAAGGCAAAGTCGACCTCAGCGGAATTTGAACACAGAACGTAACGACAGACGAAATACCGCTAGGCATTTCGCCCGGCATGCTAACGTTTCTGCCAGCTCGCCGCCTTTTGGCAAAAACAATATGGATAGTGTCACTCGTGCCGGGTGTCAGGTCGTGGTAAGTCTCCGGAACAGGAAAAGTGGAAGGTTCCTGCCCTACGCTCTCCCATTGCAGGGAAAAACGGAGGATGTCGTTGAGGTGTCGACCGCAACGAAAACAGCGGTTGCTCTCCAGGAGACGTGCATGTTGCGGGAGAGGAGGGGGGACCCTTCGGAGGTGCCGATGGAGGCCCCGACTCCCGCAACCGAAAGAAGAAGAAAACAGATGAAGAAAAACGGGAGACGATCAGCGGTGGTCGCTGTGCCACCGACCGAATCCGATGTTCCTCCGGTGGGAAGTGTGCCACCGGAGCGAGAGGCTCTGTCAATGGGAATTGTGCCACTGACAGAACAGGATAAGATCTCTCTCTGTGCGGAGGAGGTTGTCATTTTCTATCTCAAGGGAAGGCCTATTGAGTTATTCTTGGATAGTCTCCTAGACCTAAAGCGATATGACTCGACCTGTATAGACTGTCCAAGCTGGCCTCCGCAGGTGGCTGCAGAGGTCATAAATCAGAAAGAACTGATTGAGGTCATGAAGACCTGTAACAAAGATTTTTATTCTCGGTCTGGGCCTGCCAATGCAGGCTTCCCTGCAGGCGGTAGAAAACTTACTTGAGGGCCGGATGAGGAAGACGAAAAATAATGAACTATATATTTTTTGTAATTGTAGTTTTTGAATTTTTGTGATTACAATTTAGATTTCTATTGATTTAAATTGAACTGTGATTTCGAGGGATTATCGGTCGGCGGGCGCCGGTGCCTCTCTCATTTTTCCCATCTTTGTCATTTACATACACATTAATGTCACTGTCCAGCCCGCAGCTACCACTATCTGTGTTCGACCTTCATGGTCAGTTCGATGAGATAAAGTAGTTTGCTTACGAACCACATGGTTCCGGGTTCAGTCCCACTGCATGGCACTTCGGGCAACTTGTCTTCTACTATAGCCTCGGGCCGACCAAAGTCTTGTGAGTGGGCTTGGTAGACGGAAACTGAAAGATGCCCGTCGTATATATATATATATATATATATATATATATATATATATATGCATGTGTGTATATATTTGTGTGTCTGTGTTTGTCCTCCCAACATCGCTCCACAACCGATGCTGGTATGTTAACGTCCGGCAAAAGAGACCAATAGAATAAGTACTAGGCTTACAAAGAATAAGCCCTGGGGTCGATTTGCTCGACTAAAGGCGGTGCTCCAGCATGGCCACAGTCAGATGACTGAAACAAGTAAAAGGGTAAAAGAAGATAAATGCTTCCTCATTGTATAGATTGCAGCACACATACCTCAGCTGAATACTATTTTACTACAGTGTATCAAGTTTTGGCAGATGAACTCGATCACATGTTACCATGGGGCGTCTTGAGAGAAAAATCTATTTCCAAGGGAATATCACTCCGGGTATATAGCCGAATACTTAATTCCACATGCTTTCCATCAGTGTTTTGGCATGTCATTGACTAAACCATCTGTGACACTGTGAAAGATTCTCATTCGAACTCCTTCTAACTGATACTGTCGTTTCCCGATGATGAGACCTGTAAAATTCACATTAGTAAAACAAAACTATTGTGCTGCGACATATATATATATATATATATATATATATTTATTAGTTAAAGGCAAAACAAGTAGAAGCGATTCATAATTGTTTCCTAACGATTAAGTGCTAAAATACGCGGAAGAAATCCATTGATACATTCTATAGAGAACGCAGAATTCATATCCGATATTGCGTATATTGTGTCAAAGAATCTGGAATAAGATCGCTCCGGTAAATGTTAGCAATCAACGCGGTAATTGACTTTCATTTGTAACTTCTTGAAGAAAGATGGTTCACGCTGATAAATTGAAAGATGTTTCCAGTTCCTTCCACTGTGGCATTTTGAAATACAATTCTTCACAAATGTCCATGTATTTCTATATTTTAGGAAAACAATAGCCTAAAAATTTATTAGAGAAAATTCGCGGCCATTGTTTAAGAAAACAATGGAGTCGCTGAAGATATCTGGATATGTCGGAGATGTCTCTCGTGAATGCATATTATATAGAAGGAAACTTCAACGACGTAATATTTATGGTGGTAGCAAAACCATCCCGGACGAGTTATGCTTAATGAAAAGCGACACATTTACCAAAGATTTAAAATCATCTCCTTCCAAGTAGTTACCTTGTCCAACTGGTAGAATGTGTTTATAAAACATCATTTTTTCTTGGTTTTATTGAGAAAATTCTATAGTTTGTAACATATTTCCACTATGAAATCGAGCATTTTGGCAATTTTAACCAATCAAATTGGTCCATTTGGAGTCAAAACATACCGTGCTGAATGAATATGCCCCTCGTTTAAGGAACAGATTGGGTTTATATACATTTGCGAAGAAAAAAAGATACCCTTCCCCCACCCCTAACCCTAAAATAGATTGAAATTCAATAGATCGATACCAGGGCCATAATTATGGATGACAATTTCATACGACACCGCTACGAAAAATGGATCTTTTTCTAGCGGTGTCAAATGAAAATGTCACCTATAATTATGGCCCTGGTATCGATCTATTGAATTTCAATCTATTTTAGGGTTAGGGGTGGGTTAAGGGTATTTTTTTTCGTCGCAAATGTAAATAAACCTAATCTGTTTCTTAAACGAGGGGCATATTCATAGAGCACGGAATCGTTTCACCCCAAATGGAGGTGAGCGATTGGTTAAAATTGCCAAAATGCTCGATTTTAAAGTGGAAATATGTTACAACATATAGAATTTTCTCAATAAAGCCAAGAAAAAATGATGTTTCATAAACACATTCTACCAGTATACGAAGTTTAAAAGTGTTTAGTCAACTAGAAATTCTGTTGACATCTGCCATTCAAAAGGAAAAGATCCAAGTTGCGATATTCCTAACAGAGGGAACCACACATATGTCGCATGGTTTCAACCTCTGCTTAGTCCTTGGGAAATTATAGAGTTAACCACTTAGTTGCCAGAGTGGAGATCACGACTTGAAGATAACACCATATGTAATTATTTCCTGCTGCACTCTTCATTGTATAGTACAACCGTCTGTTAGTATATAAAGGCGGAAGCGGCTGTTCAGGAAGAACTCTTGAATGCTGTTTTCTTCATTTCCATTTCCAGTATCAAAGTTCCTGTAAAGGTTACTGAAAAAGTCATTAAAGAGTGTGTGGTGCTTGTGTGAGAACGGTCGAAGTATAGCAAACATATGATCCACAGAAAATTATGTAGCTGTGCAATATAATTTTAGTGTGATTTCATTAGGCCATTTCATAGAATACACAGCGTAGAATGTTGTGTGAATAGTGAAGTAGATGCATCCGTACTAGTAAGAAATACGCAATGTTTATGACTAATGTGCAACAAGCAATGTAGACTGTGAATGCGAGAAATAAATTTATACTGTATATATAATCATGTAACATAAATGGCTATAAATAATTGTAAATGTGCATAAACGAAAATGAACGAGATTAAATGAATACGATAGTTTAAAATGAATGGAACATACTGAGTGGGAAAAAATGTTGGAACAGATACTAAAATTGGAATAGATACTAAAATAGGTAATAAAGTTGGCAAGAAGCGGATACTTAAGTAATTTGATATATAAGTATAAATTATAAGAATAGATATCATACAGAGATAGCATTTATTTTTTAAAATTTTATTTTGCCGGAGAATATCATTATATGAAATCTCGCATTGTGCCTGTATTCTTGTTGTTTCATTTTATATATCCTTGCTTTAAAATTTGGTTTGCTCTGTATATGGAATATTTTGTTAGCTTTAAATTTTCCTTGTTTTGGCACTGAAGCATCAGCTTTACTTATTGAGGTCATTCATGTGTGGCTCATCGAATGTTACGATGTAAAGATCGCCCTTTGGTCAGGAATGGACCATGGGATTGAACCTAGAATGCGACCCTCTGAAGCACAAGTCTGGAAAAAGGTTCATGGAAGGCCAGCTGTCACCCATGCATACCAACCTATCTTCTCCAAGGCATCGATTTTATCCAAGAGTAAGAAAAAATCCGATTCAACTCGACACAAGTGACGTTTCAAGTCATGGCTGTGAAGTGTCTTCTTGAGCAAGACACTTTATTTCATGTTGCTCCAGTTCACTTAACTGTATATATGATTTGTGACTTCACTATTGCCAAGTTGTATCGGATTTTAGCTTTCCCTTGGATAATATCGGTGTTGTAGAAAGGGGAAGCTGGAATGCATGGGTTACTACAGATCTTCCATACACTACCTTGTCCGGTCTACTATTTCGAAGAGTGCGATCGTTCCTTCTTTCTCTTAAGAAGTAAGAGAAACAAAACGAATTGTAGCAACTAAATATGGCAGCTTTCAAACGGCGATGTTTGATTATTTTAAAGTTTCATTCTTTTACTGTCCGGATGATTCCTGAACGTGACATTTCAAGTTTGATGATATCATGGTCATAATACTACTTATTGTGTTACCAATCTCATTATATTGCATCTGTCGCTTTTTCTAAGGGTGTGCGCCCTCCTATGTTTCTCATTATATATGGGTAACTAACAGTTACACATATATTATTCACCTTCTGCCATTCAAATTCAAGATGGCTGACGACAAGCA
>NC_043017.1:30319892-30374892 GCF_006345805.1 Octopus sinensis | reverse complement strand
GTGCTGTTTACTGCTGTGATTTTTGCTACTAAGGTATCGGTTAAACTTTTGATTAATCTACTACAAGATTATTCATCTTTCTATTTCACATAATATATATATATATATATAATATATATATGTCTGCATCATTATTGGTGAATTGCTGCAACTGAATTACCTCCCAAAGCAAACGTGTCCCCTGTTTGCATTTAATTAACAATTTATTTGAATACATTTTTAATTATTTAAATAATATCTTGAGTATTTCAGTTCTTTCTCTCAGTGCACATAAAATCACACAACCCACATTGCAGATCTTTGAAATCGCTAGCTCTGTATTCTTGTCTACAAAACCCCCATAACTAGAGCGTATCTATGCCAACGTTGTATATATAATACTGTACAGTATCAACTAAACCTATTTCATAAATTGGATGACGCTGTCCTTGACTCTTTTGCCTGGAAACCAGTCGCTGTGATGATGGCAGGAACATTTTTGATCATAAGTCTTTCATCATAGCATTTTGAACAAAAGTCTTTGATCAGCGGTTTTTGATCATACTTCTTTTATCATAAAATATCGATTGTAAGCTAACATGGGGATGAATATAATCAACATCATCACTTATTAAGTACCCTCTTTCTAAGTGCAGTGTGGACCCCTAACTCTATAATTATTGAATATAAATTATAGAAAGGAATTTCTCTCACCTCTTTGAAAAGGATTTCTACAAGAATTGCCGCTGCTTCACATGATGTACATAAATATGAAATTTAAAAAAATACAATACGGTATACATTTATTAAACGGACGAAATGGTGCAAGCACTGCCGTGTGATTAGGTTTTTCGTTTTGCTACTTTAGGATTCATGGGTCAATCGCACAACACCTTGATCAAGTCGATTCTGATATAATTTCTCATGGAAGAAGTGTAGGAATGGTAATTTATTGACGAAAAGTCAGCAATAGCTCTCGTGCTTACGTATACATGCATATGTTCAGGAGTGGCTGTGTGGTAAGTAGCTTCTTTACCAACCACATGGTTCCGGGTTCAGTCCCACTGTGTGGAACCTTGGGCAAGTGTCTTCTAATATAGCCTCGGGCCGACCAAAGCCTTGTGAGTGGATTTGGTAGACGGAAACTGAAAGAAGCCCGTCGTATATATGTATATATATATATATGTATGTGTGTATATGTTTGTGTGTATATGTTTGTCTCCCCACCATCGCTTGACAACCGATGCTGGTGTGTTTACGTCCCCGTCACTTAGCGGTTCGGCAAAAGAGACCGATAGAATAAGTACTGGGCTTACAAAAGAATAAGTCCCGGGGTCGAGTTGCTCGAATAAAGGCGGTGCTCCAGCATGGCCACAGTCAAATGACTGAAACAAGTAAAAGAGTAAAGAGTATATATATATATATTATATATATATATATATATATATATATATATATATAAATAAACGTATACATATATATATATTGTTCATCGTCCTTATACTACCCTTATTGAGGGGCCTTTTGATTGGGAAGGGCTACTCGACGTGAAGAAAATACTAACAGGTTTATATCTCTACGTTCTCGCGCTGTTTATTTTGATATTAGATCACCATGTTACGCACATAAGTTTGTGATGCAAGTGCCTAGTGTACCCTTATCAGACGGTTAGTCATAATGAGTATACTGGGCTTCGTTTATTTTACCCCAGTGTCACCTTGATGGCATGCACTGCCCTCTTTCTCTCAATAATAATAATAATGATGATGATGATAATAAATACGCTGATACAGTTCCAGGCAGTGGCTATGCCTTGGTGCAGCTCCAGGCAGTGGCTCTCCTAGTTTCTGATCTTCACTGATTGGTAGTGTTATCATGTACATTGCTTTGTCTTGGTATAAAAGATAGGCTACAGCAAATATTCTGCTCAATACCACAGATTAGCTTGTCAGGTTTTTTTTTACCTTAACCAGTTGACTATATCCCTTAGTGGCTGGCGATATGTGCATCTCTGTTCACAAGCTGAAGTAGTGGGGTGGCATCATAGCCATGTGTTGGGAGGGATTCTTTGGGTTTTGAATAATTCGCCTCTGAAAACATGGGTGTTTCGTCCAACATCCTTAAACAACTCGTATTCATGGACCTTTTTAGCGGGATGAGCTACTCGACCAGAAGTAAATTCTAACTGGTCCTACTTGTAAGGTCATGTGTTGTTTATCTTGATATGGGATCATCATGTCGCGCATATATATTTGTGATGCAAGTGCCTAGTGTACCCTTATCAGACGGGTAGTCATGATGGGTATATTGGGCTTCGTATATTGTACCCCAGTGTTACTTTGATGGCATGCACTGCTCTGTCACTCAATAATAATAATAATGATAATAATAATAACAGATATTTATGGAGTAGCAGAGAATATGCGAAACTTTATATGGAATAGCATGAAATACTGGAGAATGGAATTGACAGCAGGAAAGCACGGACTAGTTGAGGTGGAAATCAAGAGAAGAATTTTCCAGAAGGACAGTGTGTCCCCATTCATATTCGTGCTGGGAATAACGCCGTTGAGTGAAATACTACAGAAGACATAGTTGGGGTATGATCTAGGAAAAGATAAGGGAAAACTAAACTACTTGCTATTCATGGACGACCTGCAACTGTTCACAAAAACTGAGGCAGAACTGGGCAGCCAGGTCCAGCCTGCGGATTTTCTCCAGTTATATTAAGATGGAGTTTGGACTCCCAAAATGTGCTGCGATGGCGAAGAGATGAGGATAGTTTGTCAGGACATCAGTTACATGGCTACCAATTGGTGAAATGATTAGGAGAGTTCAGATAGCTAAGAATATCTGGGAATACTTGAGACAGATAGAATCAAACGGCATGACATGAAGGAAAAGACAAAAGAAAAATACTCTACCTGCGGCGATTGAGAAAAATATTAGCTTCGAAGCTAAATGCCAGAAAAAAAATTTCGGCATTAAAGTCAGGCGCAGTCGCAGTAATTCGGTATGGCTCTGGAATTCTCAAGTGGACAGAGGAGGAGCTAAAGTGGCTGGACAGTAAGATAAAAAGTATTCTACGAATGCATGGAGCCCATCATCCACGTGCAGACACTGATCCCCTGTACATGAAGAGAGCAAATGTAGGAAGGGGATTGATAAATGTGGGAGACTGCGTACGTATCGAACTCGAGAGTTTAATTAGATCCCTAGCCCAAAGTAAGGAAACCTTGTTAGAGACATTTAGGAACGAAGGAGCATTGAGTGCAAAGAAAACAAAGAAAACAAAAGAATACAAAAAGTACTTGAAGAAGAATTACACATGAACGGAATACACAATAAAGTTCATGTAGCCACAAGAGAAGTTGCTGTAATAAATAGGTGGAATTGGCTGATGAAAGGGACCTTAAAAAAGGTACCGAAAGCACTATACTGGTAGTGCAGGACCAATCTCTGGTCATGAATTGGAGGGTCAACCTGAGGTATGACCAATTGTGTCCGCTGTGACACATCTGCAACAAAGTGGATGAAACCATTGCCCAGATGACAAACGAATACTCTAGACTTGCTCAAGTTGTGGTGACAGGACCAAGTAATGAAAGTGTTATATTGGAAGCTGTGCGAAAAGTGGGAGTTAGCGAGAGGCAAGACGGTACGGGAACAAACGGCAGAGAGTGGCAGAGTCGGAGGCTAGGAAAATTCTCCAAAGTTAAACCTGACCAGCAGAACGTCATAAAGGAATGGTAGCAAAAAAGACTGACTGTTACCTAGCTCAGATACCAGGAACCCCCAGAATGGCAGAAATTCAAAATTTAGTGCTCATCGGAACTGTCCATATTCTACGTAAAATACTGTCTGTGTTAACTCAAATTTCAAAATAAACTTCTTAGATTTACTTACTTCTTATGTTTACTTACATCTTATGTTTACTTAAACATTCTCTAGAACAATACGATGTACAAAACCAAATATATGACACTCTAGTCATAACATCAAATTGAACTTGCTGTCTCTTGAGGTCTCTGGGTGAAACTTGGAGCCAACTTGTAGAATTTCAAAGCAACAGTCAAACATATAATAATAATAATTATTATTATTATTATTATAATAATAATAGTAATAGTAATAATGATAATAATAGTAATAATGATAATTATAATAATAATAATTATTATAATAATGCTAATAATAGTAATAATGATAATTATAATAATAATTATTATAATAATGCTAATAATAGTAATAATGATAATTATAATAATAATAATAATAGTAATAATGATAATAATAGTAATAATAATAATAATAGTAATAATGATAGTAATAATGATGATAATAATAGTAATAATAATAATAATAGTAATAATGAACATAATAATAATAATAGTAATAATGATAATATAATTGTACATGTGTACAGATTTCTCTGCATGATAGTTATAACATATGACCTGGACACAGGGACAATTATCTGATGGTTTTCATTTGCATAAGTTATTTCCAGAATGATATTTGTATGTAAATCGAGCGCAATATGTGAAACAAGCCGACAGCAAATTCATTTTTAATACCATCTTCGCACAACCAACCACGCAACTATTGGAAAGGAATTAACTCTAAACTGCGGTTTTATTGATATGCGCTTTCCAGACGATCTCTGCAAAATTTTTCTCTTTCGTTTTCCCGGATATGCAGTCATATAAAAAAAAGACTTCAGCGAATGTCGTTGCCCCCAATGTATCTCAATAAAGGAAGTCTGTTCTCGGTCTGGGAAATAAATTGTTAGGGTAATTTAGGAGCGTGAAAGCCGGTTAGGGTAAATATGCCCGTATTTATATTGGCGTGTATGCATGTGGAAACAAGTGTGCATGCCTTCGTATATATGTTTCTTTGTTTCTGTGTGTGTGTGTAATGGGTAAAAATAAACATGTGTATAAACACACACACACACACACATATATTTATATATATATATATATATATATATATATATATATATGTAAACACACACACATACACATGAACGTACGCAGAAAGTTAGGTTGGCATACATATATATATATATATATATATATATACACATGTGACCGCGTGTGTACCTTATATATATAAGGTGTTTGTAAGCGCAGTGATTTCGAAACATCACTTATATTGGAAGACATTTCTCAATTATATCTCGCTGTGCGTTTTAACTAAGACGGGGTTTATTGAGATCTGAGCATCTTAACTTCTCAGTCATGTTTCAGTATCCACACCAATCTTCAGTGCCGAGAATACAGGTCTTTGCTTCTCTCATTATATATGTTCTGTTCTGTATATCTGCCTTGTGTATATGTATACGTTTGTTTCTCGACATCTAAATATGCATCTTCATTTTATCCGAATTACAAAAGCTCACAGCATGTCTGCCGCATGCCTGCAAATACATCAAATCATAGCCATACCCTTTTGTCATTTCGCTCCTATATATATTTTTTTTTCCTTTTTCGTCGTCGCATATTAAACTATAATAGTGCGGCGTAACGACATGACATCATGGAATAGCTAATCCGTTTCTCCTCCCCATCCGTTTAGCCACCACCATATCCTAAATTCGGCGGCAACAAGAACTCGAAGAACGACTGGTTTCCAATATTAATGTGAACCCATGTAAACCATTCACTCTCCTTCTGTATCGTAATTTATTTCTGAACACGTAGCGAGTGATCCGTCTTTGCATAATTATTTCTTTATTTTCTCTCTCCTCGCAGCGTACATGAGTTGTTTTGACGTATCAGCCTGCGTGTTAAGCGATTCAAATAGTAAGCCTTTAGCTCTCTTCACAGACACTACCTTTGTAATGCAGATAGCATTTAAAAATCTTTTACTTGTTTTTGGTTAGCATCCCATTTGATAGTTTAATTTTTTTATTCATATTTACTTTTGTTATTTTGTTTCTATAATGGACCAATTCTCAGATCTATATAGGCGAATTAATATTAATAAGCTGTTGAAATCTATTTGTGTCTGTGTCGAGTGATAATGTATCATTTCTCTGAACATCATCAACACCATAGAAAAACCAACGTAGATTCATGTAAATCTTTGCTTTTAAGCTGGAAGATATTTTCCCATAAATATTAAAAAGCCGACAAGAGTGTTGAATGACGGATTGGGTAGACTGTCAGATAGAATGCCTCGTGGTATGACGTTAGGTGCTTTTTACGTTGCATATTCCAATCCGGATAAGATTGACCTTGTCTCACATTCATCCGGAGGTGATTGAAATACTAAGCTAGACGTGTATATGGAAAATTGCACGCATATGTGTATGTAATATATATTTTTGTGCGTGCGTGTGTATATATGTATAAATATATGGATGTATATACATATATATATATATATATATATATATGTATGTATGTCAACATCTATACTGGCATGTTCATATATACACGAAGAAATATATCGGTATGCGTAGATATATATATATATATATATATATATGTGTGTGCACATATATATATATATGCACATATATATATGCATATATATATATATGCATATATATATATATATGCATATATATATATGCACATATAAGTATATATGCATATATATTTACATACTCTTATATATTATATATACATATATATATATATGCACATATAAGTATGTATGCATATATATTTACATACTCTTATATATATATATATATATATGCATGCATGCATATATATATACATATATATGCACATATATGTATATATGAATATTTACATACTCTTATATATTATAGATATATATATATATATGCATGCATGCATATATATACATACATACATATATATATATATATATATATATATATATATATATATATATATATATATACATACTCTTATATATAATCTATGTGTATATGTGGGGTTACTTCGTTCTTCTGTATGGCTTTAACTGTAAGTGATTGACGGTGTTTGGAACGTTTACCAATTTTTAACTGCAAAAGAATTAAGCATCGGCGTGAAATCAGAAAAAATCAGCAATCTTTGATATCTGTTAGGAGAGTTTGTTCTGCGTTACATGACAAACACTCCATTATCGACCTCGCTGTCAGAAACACAATGAAACTGAATGTGACCCGTTGAAAACCTGTAACTAACGACGCTATTGTTCACAATTTACGATATGAACGAAATAAAATAATCATGTTCGAAGTTGATTTATCCACATCCCTCTCCACTCTCAGCTCTCGTTGTAGTACAATTGTTACACTGATTCGTATTCAATATTAAATATCCTTCCAAACTACATGTACGCTGGTGAAGACCTTTAAACATTTATCTTCATCTCTCTGGCTTCTCATTTATAATTCCTTCGGAAAATAAAATCGATTTTCTGCATCATGATACAATAAAGACGATTAGCGTACGTCTATTTATTTATTTATATATTAATATATTTATTTAATTCAGAACAGCATAAGTCAACAATAGTTTTCGACGATTACAGGTTTCTAATGGGCTAATCTCTGGTTTACTATGTGTATGTCGGTGTTAGATATTAAAATGTTCTCTTATTCAATGGGAAACCAACATCGTAAGGGGATAAATGAGTAATCAGCGGATTTTATGATTATCAGCATTGATTCTATGTTTTCTCTGATAAAGATCGTTGTAAAATTCGCACTTCGGCCTATATAGACACAGAGGCTGATACACGGACAAACCCAAAATGCATGCACATGTGTCTCCCCACTCTCTCCTTCCCTTCACTCTCTCTGTGCATATATATATATATATATATATATATATATACTTGTGTGTGTATGTGTCTGCATGTATGTCTGTGTGCATATATATATACATATATGTATGTATATATATATAGGTATATATGAATATATGTATATATATATAGGTATATATGAATATATATATATATATATATATATATGCTGAGAGATCTATACACATATACAAGTGCGTTTGGTGTATATATATATATATATATATATTCATATATACCTATATATATT
Organism: Octopus sinensis; assembly: GCF_006345805.1. Classification (NCBI taxonomy): domain Eukaryota; kingdom Metazoa; phylum Mollusca; class Cephalopoda; order Octopoda; family Octopodidae; genus Octopus; species Octopus sinensis. The sequence goes on along the minus strand of NC_043017.1, from coordinate 30,366,887 downwards.
ATATATAAGGCGAGCTGGTAGAAACGTTAGCACGCCGGGCGAAATTCGTAGCCGTGTTACGTTCCGAGTTCAAATTCCGCCGATGTCGACTTTGCCTTTCATCCTTTCTGGGTCGATAAATTAAGTACCAGTTACGCACTGGGGTCGATGTAGTCGACTTAATCCGTTTGTCTGTCCTTGTTTGTCCCTTCTGTGTTTAGCCCCTTGTGGGTAGTAATGATATATATATATAATCAGAAAATGAAGAACACTTTTCATCCACAAACAAATTGAAGCACGCCACATCTGATTATTTAAATTTGATTCCTGATAAAAAACTTTTATACTGTTGTTACCTGTACCCTATAAGCATAGTGTGCCTGCATACGCATGCCCCGGGTTTTGAACAGGTAACTGATACCAATAGTAAATACTCATACTTTTATCCCTCAGTCGTTACTACAACCAGTAACTCTGCTTACCAATATATTTATATATATATATATATATATATATATATATATATATATATATATATATATATATATATATATATATATATACACAGTTACATATATTTGTGTGCGTTATGTATGTGTGCGTGTATCTTTTTTTTTTGTTCCCCAATTAACTCTTCACAACCGGTGTGAGTGTGTTTACGTTCCCGTAACTTAGTTTCTCAGCATGAGAGGTCGTTCGAATACGTACGTCACCTCAAAAAAGTCCGATCGGTAGATTCGTTCGACTGAAATGTTCCAAGGCGCTGCCTCGGCATGGCCGTAATGTAATGACTGAAACAGTTAAAGATAAACGATAAGTTGTCTTATTAACAATACAATGTAGCTCTGTCTTTCTGCTGCAGAGAAAGCAGATACACATATCATGGATGTTATTGGTTTGAACGGCAGTTTTTAAAACATTTTCTAAGTAACTAAAAAATGTTGAACTTCGTATACTGGAAGAATGTGTTTATAAAATATATTTTCCTCTTGCCTCTATTGAGAAAATTCTATAGTTTGTAAGATATTTGTTGTTTTATTCTTCAATTTCAGCAATTTCAACTTATCAATGACGCCCATTGAGGTAAACAACATTCTGTGCCGTATGAATATGTCCCTCGTTTAAGAAACAGATTGGGTTTATTTACATTTGTGAAGAAGAAAAGGATACCTTTTCCCCACCCCTAACCCTAAAATAGATTGAAATGCAATAGATCGATACTAGGGTCATAATTATGGGTGACAATTTCATATGACACCGCTAGAAAAAACTGCCGTTCAAACCGAAAAGATCCCATATCGTAGTAACTATTTGTAATGTAACTTCAAACGTCTTATATTGCGTAGGAACGTTAGAGTGCAAATGCAGCAAATTAGATGACACAACGTGTGCGCGCAACCACACGCGCACACACATCCTTACACACGTGCACGCACATTATTTTATGTGTAACGAAATGGAAGCTTGTCCTTCAAGTAAACATCCTGGCATCGTGCTACAAAAGGACACCTGAGACTTAATAAACTTTCGTTTCACTGTGCAAAATCATCTGAAGCATATTATAGATATGTGTAGGGAAGCGATGTGTGTATTTCATTAACTATTCCCCAAGATAGAAGGACACGTTCAGCTCTGATACCCCAAGGGTAAACGGATGCATGAAGATGGGAATCTCTGTACTAAGCCGACCGAACACCATATGTTTTACATTCACTCTAGTCATTCATGTATTTTGTTCATAAAATAGTTTCAAAATTACTGAAGATGTTGAAACAGAACTTCAAATATTTTTTCAAATATTTTGTCCCAAAAACTTGATTTTGTTTTGCCATGAACAAGAATACTGCTTCCGTGTTGAGCAATTATCATTATTATATATATTTATGTCACGTTTTATTCTGATTTGAATTCAGTAAATGAAATGCAAACTTACGTTTCCCTGCTCCTAATCTTTGCAACAGATTAATTCATAATCCCTTACGGTAATCCGCATGAAAACAAAATACATGCGGTCTGAAAATCCTAGTGAATTTCCGAATATTAATGCGAAGCTATGAAATCGAAGAGTTAAGAAGGTACGTCTACTTGAGATATGAAGTGAATATGCAAGACTTGGACGCCGAAATCTCAAAAAGAATAAGGGTAGGATGCAAGGCACATCCTGCAATAAGAGATGTGCAGAAAGCCAAGCTGGATCAGACTATACCTGCCAGGTTCTGCAAAACGTCCTCATATCAGAACCCCTATTCGCAAGTGCGTCGTGAGCTATAACTAATAATGATGAACATCGATCGGCTATGATGCAAATGGCCATGGAATGACGCCTGTTAAGAATATCGTTTCGAGAATTTATTCGATTTGATAAAATTCGATGAGTGGCACTAAAAATTGATCACGGAATTCTGAACGTAGAATTTTTTCTGGGCTGGATATGTCGCAGGGTTCATGTACAACAAGTGGAAAGATAGGAAAAGGCTACTTGGAAGGCTTTGTAGACGATTGGAAGACGACTTTTACTGAAGCGATTCGGGACAGGATGGAAGATAATCATGTAATCAATAAATAATTTACGTGCACTGTGACCAACGATATATAAAATCGGATAATCTGGTTGATATAGTGATATTGATATATGCGTGAGTGTGTGTGGATAGATAGATAGATACATACATACATACAATGATGGATACATACATACATAGATGGATACTTACATACATACATACATAGGATTTCGTATCACAACGTCCTCGGACTAGATCTGTAGCGCCTCACTAGATAGTGGCATGCAGTTGCGTGCATTGTGAGAGCAAGCAGTGAATTTATGAGGCGGTGTTCTGAGTCACAACGCTCCCGGTTTACTTACTTCGCAAGTTCTGAAGTCTGTGAACTAAGAGGCAATGTGAAATATTGCGTTAAAAGTGGCAAGTCTGCTACAAACACATTGAGAATACTTCGACAAGCTTATTACGACGAGGCAATGGGTTGTATGCAAAGGTTCGAGTGGCACGGGCATTTCAAATGTGAAAGAACGTCTCTGGACAATATTGAGACATCGGGAATGTATATCGTCCATTGTGGATTTCTCCCCTAGTTCAGACCGTCAATCGAAAGATCTACTGCAATGTATGGAACCGTTTGAGGGTGGACAGTCAGCGAAAGCAACCGGATATGTGAAGCGCGAATTATTTGAATCTTAACGAGGGCATTGCACTATTTTCACGTGAGTTTCTTGCCCTAAAACAACACAGTGTCGCTTCGCGCCCGCCCTACTCTCCAGATTTTGCCATTGCGGACTTCCATCTCTTTCCCAAGATAAAAATGCAGCTCAAACTTCACCGTTTTAATACCAGAGCGAATGGCAGAAGGTCCTCGACTAGCTTACGAAAGTCTACTTCCCGCCCGGATTCCAAAAGTGGCATGAACGTTGGGACCAGTGTTTTGTTACTCTAGGTGACTATTTCGAAGGCTATGATGCTAAATCTTAGGTAAATAACTTATCTTTTATGAAACACAACTAGTCTAGTAACCGTTTGATGCCACGTCGTCGATAAATCTACTGATGTTAAGTATATAAAATTATTTTCTGTGTGGATTGATCACAAATTATTTTTTCCCAGCTGATACAATCTCTGAAAAACATAGTCAGATCGAAAATCTCAAACACGCTATCTTTCCTTGTTTTACACTGACGCCTGATAAACTCGGTCCTATAAATCGAAATAGATCAGGTGCATGATAGACATCTTAGTTTACGTTGGGTCACCATTATTTATGTGTTTTTATTTTATTTACGTATCTTATTTTATTTTTTTATGTCTTTCGCTGTTTGAGATTTAATAAAATACATAAACATGATATGCTGCAATTTATATTATCTGTATAGTTTCTCCAACAAAATATTGACCGTGTTTTCATTAAAATAAATCCAACTTAAAACCATTATCCTCTATACCGAAAATAGAAAATATCTCCCGTGTGGCTGGATATTTCATTCTCACATAAAATAATAAAAAACTGTTATTAGCCACAAGATACATTAAATTGTTTTCACTATTTTAATGTGGAGTACAAGTATAATCTGTAGCTTATGGCCAGTGCTATAAAGCAAGGAATATATTTCCCGAAGGGCAGTCAACAACGCTGCGATAGTTTCTGGTGGTACTTATTTAATGCGCTTTATAACACTTAAATCTATGGGAAAGGCATAAATGTCACATATTTCTATTTGTTCATCCTAAAACTATCAGCCTAAAATCAATACTTTTTTTTATATACTTCAATATCTGAAATTAGTAAATCAGTAATTTTACCCCTATATTGATTTAGATAACTACAGAGATTGGATATGTTATACAGCAATTTGTGTATTTCTGCTCTCGATAGATCTAAAAACCCATTTTTATTATTTATATTATATATATATATATAATATATATATATATATATATATATATATATATATCAATAATTTATCAGAAACATCGTCGTTTGTTATAATCTGGCTGTAGATCTATCACAGATGTGAAGAACTTTGAATAATAAACTTTTTAACACACAGCCATACATTCGCAAATATTAAGTTTCAAATATTGGCACAAGGTCAGCATATTCGGAGGAATGGGTCCGTCTATTACATCTACCCCCAGTGCTCAAATGTTACTTATGTTATCGACCTCGAAACGACGAAATACAAAGTCGATCTCGATGGCATCATTTGAAATCAGAACGTACAGCCGGATGACAAGTCACTTAGCATCTTGCTGAGCGTGGTAACTATTCTGCCAACTCGTTGCCTTGAATGCCTGCTCAAATATTAAAGAATGTACACTAAGAATATATAGGCGCAGGAGTGACTGTGTGGTAAGTAGCTTGCTAACCAGTCACATGGTTCCGGAGTCCCACTGCGTGGCACCTTGGTCAAGTATCTTCTATTATGGCCTTGGGCCAACCAAAGCCTTGTTAGTGGATTTCTTAGACGGAAACTGAAAGAAGCCCGTCGTATATGTATATATATATATATATATATATATATATACATACATACATACATACATATATATATATATGTGTATATACATATATGTATGTGTGTATATATATATATGTATGTATAACTATGTATGTGTGTATATATATATATATGTATGTATAACTATATATGTATGTATAACTATATCTGTATGTATATCTATGTATGTATGTATGTGTATATGCTTGTGCGTCTGTGTTTGTCCCGCCAAAATCGCTTGACACTCGATGGTGGTGTGTTTAGGTCTTCGTTACCTAGCGGTTCGGAAAAAGAGAAAGATAGACTAAGTACTAGGCTTACAAAGAATAATTCTTGGAGTCGATTTTCTCGACTAAAGCTGTACTCCAGCATAGCCACAGTCAAATGACTGAAACAAGTAAAAGAGCCAAAGAGTAAAAGAGGACAGTGATATATGTATTGGTCCTGCTTTTATACCGTAGAAGATATCACAAAGTTAGTATTACGCCTGAAATGCAATATTGTACTCAGATAACGCAATATCCGATTCGCCCATCATTATACAGGGTTCTCTATTCTGTTTCTCTAGCGCCTTTGAAGTGTTTCTTTATTCATATGAACTTTCCACATTGAATAGCATTACACATATTTCTTTACACTGAAAAGCCGAATTCAGACAAATGATTTATCAGTTTTTGCTACCGAAGCTGCCTGACTGGCAAAATAAAATTTTCTATCTATCATCTATAGAAACACAACCAACTTGAACTACAAGTCTGCCTGTATTATAACCCCAAATATTTCAACTTACATGTATTTCTCAAATGTATCATTTCGCAATTTAGGGATCCGCTTACGCAAGCCTTGAGCACAGCTTGTTTCTATCCGATGTATAAGCAAGAACAATTTCATTTAATTTATAATACATATGCCGTTCATCGAATTGAATACACTATGTATTCTATTCAAGAAAAAAAAAACATATTGAACACATATGGAAGTTTCTTTGAGATACTGTTGTCTGGGGAGAGTCATTCTCTTTTAGTGCCTTATTATATAACACACACACCGTTAAAATTTCCACTTATTTCTTATTTTATCTTCTAAAATTTTCGTTGCGTCTTGCAACCTTTTCAATAGTTTTGACTCTGTCCGTTATTTACACTGCGTTCCCTTTTGTTTGTTTGTGCGCATGTGTGTGTGTCAGTGTGTTTGCCTATACATGTACGTACGTATGTATGTGTGTGTTTGCATGTGTATGTATGTATATATGTGTGTGTGTATGTATGTGTGTGCATCTGTATGTGTGTGTGTGAGCATGTGTTTGTATATGCATGTACCTGCCTCCTTGTGTGTGTGTGTGTGTGTGTGTGTGTGTTTGTTATGTAACTATGTACCATGTTTGTATGTATGGATGTGCATCTTTATGTGTGGATCCGTGTCTCCCTATGTGTCTGTTCTTGTAACCTATGTACCTATCCGTCTGTATGTTGATCTGGTTATTTACATATCTAAATGCTTACATACAGAAATAAAATCTTTGAGATTTTTTAAACTTATATATATATATATATATATATATATATATATATATATTGTGAAATAGAAAGATGAATAATCTTGTTGCAGATTAATCAAAAGTTTAACCGATACCTTGGTAGCAAAAATCACAGCAGAAGACAGCACGGTTGGAGGTACAACCATATGGTGTTGCAACCGTGCGTTGGTGCGGATAATTGAATTTTAATATTATTAGTGAATTGAAGAAATGGAGTTGAACGAAGATTGAACAGAAATCGTTTTATTGCATTCTACACGTGTTTCGAAAGGCACAATTTACCAAATTCCGATTGAATAATGAGACCATATTGTGTCTTTCTCTTCAGGAAGAAATAGGAAATCCGTTGGAATACACAAAAACAGAACAGAGGCGGAGTAAAACAAATCGAACGAGGCTCCTAAGTTTGGCCATGGGCTCTTAGGAGCCTCGTTCGATTTGTTTTACTCCGCCTCTGTTCTGTTTTTGTTTATTCCAACGGATTTCCTATTTCTTCCTGAAGAGAAAGACACAATATGGTCTCATTATTCAATCGGAATTTGGTAATTGTGCCTTTCGAAACACGTGTAGAATGCAATAAAACGATTTCTGTTCAATCTTCGTTCAACTCCATTCTTCAATTCACTATATATATATATATATATATATTATATATATATATATATATATATATATATATATATATATATCAACTTCACAACAGGAGGTGCAGTTGAGGGCAGCTGCATCAAACTCTCTCATGCACCAAATGTCAATTGTTAAAAAGCATTCGTGAAGTAAAATCATGTAGCAACACCGAATGGCGGTGCCCCAGCATGGCCACAGCTCGTGAGCTGAAACTAGATAAAATAATAAAATGATATATAGTTAGCTAGTTTTGTCTTTTGCCTGGAGTTCACAGATTTTAGTATGTGAAGAGATTAAATACCCTGTTTTGTATATTATACAATCACATCGTTCCCTTTTGTGGGTAATTTACTACATCTAAGTCCTGTGTAAATGACGAAAGATGATTAAGATTTCTTGAATTTCCTTGTCTGACATTCATGAAGTAAAATATGAATAAGAACCATGCATGAATGACGCTAAGAGAAATTGTTTCTTCAAGTCTTTAAGATGTGATATATTTTCAACATAGCTTTCGCATATGTTGTACTTTAACTGAAGATCGACTCTGAGCAGGAAAGCGAGTAATTAAATGTATTTCAGCTGCACGATATTCCGAGGAAGTGTTTTAAATCATCAGAATTTAATTAGGCACATGTTTTAGATAAGGAATATTTCGTTACGCTTTCTATCTAATTAAAGCTTTCCGAGTGTTCGTCACCATATATTTTACGTACGCGTTTTCTTTCTTTCTTTTTCTCCTTCCTTTTCTCTCTCTCTCTCTCTCTCATACGACGTCACGGGATCCAGTTTTACGGAACAGCCTGCTCGTTATATTAAACTGCATGTGGCTGAGCACTCCACAGGCACTCGTAATTTTAAAGTAGTTCTCATGGAGATTCAGCATGGCATAGAATGTCACAATTACAAGAACAGCTTATTTTTGTTAGCTGAGGGGCAATGTGAAATAAAGTATCTTGCTCAAAGATACAACGTCGTCGCCGGAAATCGAACTCAGGGGCTTACAATTCGGGTGCCCATTATCCGAATCACGAAGCCATGCACCATCACTCACACACACAAACACACAGACATAATCACACACACAAACACATAAACACACAAACACATTATACATACACACACATATATATATATATATATATATACACACGTGTGTGTGTGTGGGTGCGTGTGTGCGTGTGTGTGTGTGCATACGCATATGTAGGTCTTTGCACATAAAATGCATAAATCAATATCGATATAAATATCTTACTACTAAAACTATATTTACATATGCATATATATATATATATATATATATATAATATATATATATATACACACATATACACACACACACACACACACACACACATGTCGAATAAGAAACCTGGCATCATGCTACTTAGCATTTTTCCTAATAGGCACCTGCTTAAAATTATACGGTAGTGATATATACGAGAGGAATTCAAAAAGTCGGAGCTTTCAAATGTGTCGTGTAACACTTTGATCAGTGGTCAGTAGGACTCAGTAGATGCAAAAAACTATAAAGTATACAATTTCTTCCAAAGCAAAAAAAGTTTCCCTGAAAATATGATGAAAATGGAATGGGAGGTCATTTGTCAGCTCATTTACACCCCCACGACAAGATGAGTGCAAGAAGGAAGAGTTATTCCATGAAGTACAAGAAATGAATCGTGGAGGAATTACTGAGCAGTAATCCTAATGTTTTCTGCAACGAAAAGCATTCGGATCTCTGTATGGTTCGAAAAGCGCGAGCAGACTACGATAAACTCAGTCAACAAATGGACGAGGGAAATGCAAAGAAACGCAAGTGTGGACCAGGTCGGTAACCACTTTACTCTAAGCTAGAAGACGTCATCTGTGAATGGGTTGCTGACAAGAGAGCAAAGACTTTGGTCGTTCGCAGGACTGATATTCATACATTTGCCCTTATATATGCAACACAGTGTGCTATACTTCCAGATGTATTCAAAGCATCACATCACTGGCTGGAATATTCCACTGATTCCACGTAATCTTCCTTTTTAATGTTTATAATTGACATATACACAACTTTTACTTATTTTGGTTATGAAATCATGTTTCAAATTCTTATATTTTCTTTTTGTACAACATAACAATATTGTTTATAAACAATCATCCATAGTGCCCCTGAAGAAAATTTCCTCTGTATTAAAATCTTAGGCTTCGTATTATTAAAATCTTAGGCCCCTTTAACTGGTAATTAAAATCATAATTTAAAGTCTACCCCTACCCTGCCTCATTTTATAGACAATTACTTATATCCACCTGACTAATCCTCGTGTTTTATTTCCTCCTTCGGGAAAAGAGATACATATGATATTATTTATGACCATACCTAGGCATGATCTGTCAACTCACTCTTGTCCTTTATTCAAAATAGAAAGAGTATTGTAGTCTTAGATTTAGTAGTTGATAAAGAGATAAATGAATTAGGAATAAATTATAATCCTTTACAAACCTATGACTTCACTGTGCTCCATGCGATTCTTAGAAGTAGTACTCTATTCTTAGCTACAATAGCGACAACAGGAATTTCTTCCATCTTGCTCTGTTGAAATATTTAAGAAATATTCTATTAAAATATCCTACTTGTTAAAATTCCATTTATTTGTGCAGATGAAGATGGCCCTGCATTGAAAGGGTCATATTGCATCACTACTTGATATCCTGTTGCATATTTCGATTGTATTCACCGAACTTCGGGACGTGTGGATAATAACGGACTGGCATGGTGCTTCAACATAAGTACCTAATTCAACTGAATCTCGTATAATTTTTAACTCGTCCACCAAACTGATATATATATATATATATATATATATATATATATATATATATACATATACATATACATACACATATATGTTCCTTGTTTTTCCTGATGAGAAGGCGGCATAATGCACCCCTTATTCCTTCGAAATTAGGAATATGCAGCCTTCGAAACATATGTCGAGAATAAAGGAATTTTGTTAAATAGTCGTTCAACTTCATTCTTTCATTTATTTGTATTAAAAAAACACACAAATTTCCACACAAAAGCACGTGATCTCTGCCCTAGGCATGTAGCTTCAACCGTGTTTTTCTGACGTGAATTTGCTACCCAGGTATCGGTTAACCGAATTATCCATTCTAAGATAATTCATTCAACTACTTATATATACATATATATATGATTGGACGATTGCTAATAAATGATCACGATAACAAGCGGAACGTTTGCATATCATATAATGTCAACTACGATTTTTAATTGCGCAAGAACTTACAAGTTGTAGGTTAGAGATCGGCTACTTAAGCACAATTGGGACGAGACACAACGAACTTTTTAAAATTCGTTTCTCTCTGTGGAGACAGTATTCTCTACACGTCGTCTAGCAACAATTTACGCAGGCTGCACAAAAGGACAATTCAGGTCCTTAGGAGGTGAAGGCTAACGGAGTCAGCTCCCATATTTAATGGGATCAGTAGAGAACTCCAGACGAACCAAACTTACTCATCTCAGACTTAGCATAATGTTGCAATACACTGGTCGTATGTGTAACACTTAGTTCTCAACGATAAAGATAGAACTCTCTGTTCCAAAATGTATGTATGTACGTATGTATTTATGTATGTGTAGATGATGTAGACTTTAGAATTCATCAGAGAAGCGACACACAAAATGAAGTGGTTTACTACACGTAATGCAGCGCCACTACTTGCAGGGTGTATGGAAAAAAATGTGCATTTTGAAGCAGAATATAATGTCATAGGAAAGATCACACAATGATATTGTAATATCTACTGCAAGAGGCGCCCGTTATTGATTACGATATGTGTGCAAAAGAGTGTAAAATACCTAAAAGGATTGACTGCTACACCAAGCTGCTCATAAACAAGCGATCGATGGCATGGCATAAAATCCAATTGCAATCATCATATATAAATACCTACACATTACAAACAGAAACATAGAAACACATACGCAGACATATAAACACATTCGTTACATATATAATGTTAGATAGATAAATAGATAAACTGAGGTAGATAGATAGATAAATAGATGGATAAGTAGATGAAAGGAATGCAGTCCTTGCGTTGTACAGTACCAACCTGAGATTGGTAGAATCGATAACTTTATTTTATTGAATATATATTTCGCTTAAGGCATCATTGGAAAGTTCAGGACCGCTTAGTGTCATGCAGTTTCAAATACTAGCGTGACAAGTCTCACCCCTACCAGTGTTAACTATATGATGCTGTGAGACAGAATATTCCAATACTCGTAAAGTTTATAAGTATGTGTGTATGTATGTATGCTCATATATATATATATATATATATATATATATATATGTATGTATGTATGTATGTATGTATGTATGTATGTGTGTGTGTGTGTGTGTGTGTGGTGAGAACTATAAATTTATTCGGTCAGAGATGTCAGCGAGAAAGAGAATTATTACTTCTATTTACAAACTTAGAGTGTGTATAAATAGCATTATCTTCTAGATAATACATTAACGAACATCGGACAATTGCCTTCCACGCTTTATGGATACAAAATGTTTGGTATGTCCGATCATGCGATAAATTGATAAAGCTGACCTCGTACCGTTCGCAAATTTGTGAAAGTAGGAACGGCACATCTATAAATGTGAGAAAATATATAGACTAACACTTACTATAGTAGTCACTAGATATATAGGTGATATGTGTTTCTATGTGAATAGGAAAATAAACAGAACTGAAACAAATGAAACGTGTGTTTGATGCTGTTGCTATGCTCATAATAATGTCATTTTGGTGTATGAGGAAATATTTTATTCCTTATTTAGTAATAGCAATTATTTCAAAGAAGAAATTTAAACGAATAATATAGATAACACAGCTGGGTCTTGAAAGTTTCTTAATTTTATATAATTTAGAACGCAGTTAATTTAATTGTAACTTTTTTAGTTATGTAATCTCACAGATTGCTAAGTTAGTAGTTTTCCAACAGTTCAAGTCCCGCAAACAGTATTCAGCTTGCATGGAGATATAATGTATAAATATGATTTTCTTGCCCTTCTAGCGTTTTGGATATAGTCATTTATGTAGAATGTATTCGGATGGCGCCGACAAGATGATTTCTAATATAGATACATGGCCATCATTCTTTAAGAGAGGGGATTAGTCAACACTATCGACTCCAGTACAGGACTGCCATTTCATTTTTCAATCTACAGGTGTCTAAAACACATCTTTCTTCCTGTATTCAAAATGATTGGTTTCGAATTTAGGAACAGGACCAGAAATTTCCGGAAGGGGGCTAAGTGGATAACACCAACCCCAGTATTTAATTATCGACCCCGAAAAGATAAAAGGCGAAGCCGAGCTCCGCAGTATAAGAACTCAGAACGTAAAAACGGATAAAATGCCTGGTGTGCTAAAGATTCTGCCAGCTCGGCGCCCTGCCTTCACTCCAAGAGATTATACTATTAGTTATGAGTTAGAAATTAATGGTGTAATTTCAGCATAAAAAATGTATAATTTCTTATGGGCTGAAGGTATAGCAAAACTCGTACAACTTTAGGATAATGCATTTGTATCATGCAGTTGCGGATGGTATCTAAGAAATCAAGAGAGACTACTCGGAAGTCCTTAAGACGATGGGATGACATCACAGCCAAGCAATTCTGTTCGAAATCGAAGAGAAGTGCGCAATTAAGGAGAAATTAGAATGCCTCCGTGATCACTTGTGTAAAACGATATCTGATTGCCTCGTCAGAATTGGTCCACTGATTGTTCCGCTCTCACTGTGTAGAGATATTAAAAAGCTTTTCCATACGGTTTCTGTTTGAGGTATAATGAAATACCGAACTAATTCGTCTTCTCTAAATCTGCTTCATTCACGACTTCAGCAAGCTAGAACTGTTTCATTACAATTTGGCCATACGAAGTAGATTGATAATTGTATCGGCAGATATATATCTTCGCCAGTTATTCGATTTCCATATTTTATATTGAGACTAGAATGCATCTTGGTTCAGCACACCTAGAGCTAACGAACAGAAATCCCTTAAACAGCAAGGACGGTAATCTCAAAAACAAGTAGAAAGACTTCCTTATGGGTAATCACACAGAAAATTTCAGCTTAATTTACCTGAAAGTTTTCACTCTGACTTCCCACATATCTATTTGTAGCAGTGGAAAAATGACATATGTCATGATTACCATACACATGTTATAGAGAAATATACAATATGTAACAGTTAAACATTTTGAATTGCACATAACTACAAAGAACTGATTTTAATATTAATTTTTGTCCGGTTAACTGAATCTAAATACAGGTCAAAATAAATTTAATCTCTAGCTATACAGTCACAGATTAACTTTACTTCATCTTTATATTGGACAATAATTTGCATAATATTTTATGATATACTGTTATTTATATGAACCGTTATAATTTTAACGAGGCATAAAGTCTTCCAGATTAACCTCCTTTCTATTGATATCTAAATGTAATTGTTGAAATATTATGTATAATAAAGAAATTTCTACTTGGGACAGACGATAGCGTATTCAAATGTTTGAAACCAGTCAACCCACCTCGAGTGAATGCTGTCTCAAGATCTAGAAGAGGCGACTTTCAGGTATTGATGCTAGAAATGTCAAATCGTGCATGGATGAATATCAACACATCCTATTAATAACTGCATCGTTTCCTTTCAAGAAAACCGCTGTCTGACGGATCAATGAAGACTTCAGGTGTAACTATTAGTGGTTTCTTTTGAAAATGGACACAATTTGACATCGTTGTGTTATCAGGTACCTGCAGAAAAAAGACTTAATTCCAAAGGGGATTCATGCTGATATGGTTGCTTCGTTAAGGAATGATACTCCAGCTTTATCAACAGTGCTAAAGCGAGCAGCTGAGTGTAAGAGGGCGAATGCGGAGTTTTGAATATGATCGAAGGTCTGCATGTCCTGCAACTGCCATCACCGAGAACATTGATGATGTTGACATGGTTATAGTTGGCAGGTAGCCAATGGTGTTAGCATATTCCTTGAGAGAGTTGAGAATATTCTACACGATGAACTTGGCATAACGAAGGTTTCTGCTCCGTGGTAGCCATCTCTTCTGATGCTTCTGATACTTCCTCAAAAGCGCCACAAGCTGATAACATCGCGGGAAAATCTGACAGAAGTTAGAAGCATAACTAGCTGCTTTCCTTGTACGTTTCCCAACTTAGGACGTTGGCTTCATCGCTCTGAGCCAGAAGCAAAAACAATCCAAATCCATGCTGTAGAAACATCTCCCCCACCCGCCCCAAATAAGGCCAATGTTGCCACATCTGCTGGTCAGAGGGCGACCTGTTTAGACGCAAGATGTATTCTGTTTATTTGACTTTCTTGAAAAGGGTCACGCCATCAATGGAGAGTACTATGCCAATTTGCTGAAGCTATCACGCAAGCCTATCAAGACCCCCAAACACCCAAGAAAATTGGCGAAAATGTTCTTCTTTCAAGAAGACAATGCTCCAGTACACAAGTTCTTGGTTTCAATGGCTTCTGTGCGTGATTGAGGTCTGAACTGTTTGATCTCCCTTCCTATTGTCCTGATTTGTTCCCAACTGACAATCATCTGTCCTTCAACTTGATAATATTACTAGGCGGGGAACCAATGTTGCAGTTAGAATGAGCTTCTTTACCAAAGAGATCTCAGCATTGCAACACCGACGGAAGAATTGCATAAACCGCAAGGGAGAATATATTGAAAAATAGACTTCATTTAATCTCCTTCCATAAACCTATCTTAGCATATGAACTTTTCAGCTGACTCGTAATAGCAGCTTTCCATGAAATGTGTTCAATACATATTTCTGTATCTGATCTCTCGAAATCCGTTTTTAAGCCAAGGAACCCAAAAGATTTATCCAAGTGATAAAACTCATTCACAAATACAATTTATTTTCGCGTAAATAAATTGACAGCTAAAAACAAAGGAGGAGGTGTGTTATTACTTATGAAGAGTTCAAATAAATCGCGAAACACTTCTGTTTTTCTCCTGTGAACACGTAAAGCTATAAACGAATATGTGGTTAGCAAACGTTAATCTTTTCGATACAGTAGATAAGAATTAATGCGAAAAGTATTATTGACTCAACACAAAGGTCCTTCAGTTTTTCCTGCAAAACAATTCCAATTTAATTATCAGAACGACACATTATCATATGTACAAATAAAAGGGCATATTTATACCTTATCGGTACTAGTATAACTATCTTTGTCTGAAGACCGTCCTGGAATAGGTGAGAAGGAAAGTAGATATTTTTGAATTAGCTTTTTACATCACCTTTTCACCACATCTCCTATCTATCGTCCGTTTTTATGTCCTTGTTTCGTATACATTCGATCCTTTTTCCAAGAAATGTAATGTTCGTAGCTTAGTATTTCTTTGGGGCTGGCCAGATCGGAGCAATCTCAAGATTAATCAGCCGAAATTGCGAGGATGATCCGGTTCTTGACTGAAGATTAGAGGTTTCGAATGACCCGTCCGTGTTTTTTGTATCGTCTATTTGAATGTTTTGCGTTCTTGTCCCATTTTTGTATTTATTTATATATATATATATATATATATATAGGTTATAAAATGAGATAGGGGTTGAAAATTCAACCCACCATGGGATAATATATATCCAATATACTGCCAGATAGGTACCCAACAAGATTAATACATAGATGTTAAAAATTGTCAAACAATCAGTTCATCTATTGTATTATATGGGTAAAGGTAATAATATTACCGTAAATTAATACTACAAAATTAGAGAATGGAGAAACATACTTAAATCAATAAAGCATCAACTATCCGATGATACCCAATCAATACTTTAATACACCATTACATATGAGTAAGGCATTATATAAAATGAGATATACAGTAATAGTAAAAAGATAAAGAGATATAAGTAAAAAATTTTCAAATATAATATGCAATTAAATCAAAACTGACAGCTGTTTCGGCAGTGAGGGCAGTCATACCTCATTTAACCTCTTAGCCATAAAGGCAGGTATAAATGAGGCATTAACAAGGATGCCCCACGGCCTCTTCAGAGAATTAAATTAAATTTGTTATAATTGTGAAAAATATAATATAACCATATACATATAAATATAAAAATATAAAAATGTAAAATATAAAAATATAAAAACTTATACATCATAATGCTACACTTATATAATATAATACTTATTGGTACAATAAAGGAAGGTAAACAGAACAAAATACACTGATATATATTTTGTTTTATTTTGTTCTGTTTACCTTCCTTTATTGTACCAATAAGTATTATATTATATAAGTGTAGCATTATGATGTATAAGTTTTTATATTTTTATATTTTACATTTTTATATTTTTATATTTATATGTATATGGTTATATTATATTTTTCGCAATTATAACAAATTTAATTTAATTCTCTGAAGAGGCCGTGGGGCATCCTTGTTAATGCCTCATTTATACCTGCCTTTATGGCTAAGAGGTTAAATGAGGTATGACTGCCCTCACTGCCGAAACAGCTGTCAGTTTTGATTTAATTGCATATTATATTTGAAATTTTTTACTTATATCTCTTTATCTTTTTACTATTACTGTATATCTCATTTTATATAATGCCTTTACTCATATGTAATGGTGTATTAAAGTATTGATTGGGTATCATCGGATAGTTGATGTTTTATTGATTTAAGTATGTTTCTCCATTCTCTAATTTTGTAGTATATATATATATATATATATATATATACTCGACTTGGATGAGATCTGTATACGCATATAGAAATGCACAGCAGTATTTAATTCTGCGCAATTATCTCCCCAAGTTCATTTATCACCCGTGCCCTTTGAAAATGATGATATTACACCGCACATACAGTTTGGAGTGCTATAAACGAATATGCAAAATTAAAACCACTTCAACCCAATGCACCAACTTCAGAGTGGTTCAAAGACTGAAACCAATAAAAGGAAAGAATATACGTAACTCAAACATTTGCTAAGACAGAATAAAACAATGACCATATTTCAAATAAATTAATGAAACTCTCTAATTCTGCAGCAGAGGCAATGCGCTTAAAACTTAGAATTGTAATATATTGTAATTCTTTGAGAACATTTGTTATATAACCTTCTCCAGCTTCTTACCTATCATACATTACTAAACATGTATTCATCTGTTTATTTGTTTCTCAATGAATTCAGCTGTGTCTTCTAGTTTACTAAATACTAACAATAAAATCATTTGATTAATCGTTTTACTGCGTCGACCAACTTCAGTATAATGAGCTGAATGTACAAATAAGTCGAGCAAGCTTTAATCCGGCCAGTTTTCCTTGTTGTATTATTTTTGTAATGTTTTATTTATAATTTGTTTCTTATCTTTGTGGGGGTTTTCTTTATAATTTAATGTGTTGCGGTTTCGATCTTTTGATAGTAATTTTTTCTTCGTTTATTTTTTGTTTTTTTTTTTCTTTAAAGAAAATATATTTTTGTTTTGCAATCTAATATAGATTTTCACACCATTTTTTTTTTTTTTTCAAGAAAAAAATATTTTATTTATTCATCTTTATGTATTTATTCACGTTTGGCTGTTGTTATTCTTGTTGTTGCAGCGATTGTCAAACGCTCGTAAAGACAGTAGCTAACCAACGTCATAAATAGTCTCTTCACGTAATCACTTTTTTTTCCTGTTCATGGCTAATGTCGCTATAAAACAATTATCCTTGTTGCTAATAACAAACCTAAAACAAAGCAAAAAACAGGATAATAAATGCTAAAACAACTGCAGCGCTATCATCAGCAGCAGTAAAAAGCTTTAAGATACTGTGTCTGCTTTTGTCTTTAATATGTTTTCTTCTCTCACTTCCCCCCTCTCAGTGTCTCTCTATCTCTCACCACCTCTCCCTCTCTCTTTAAATCCCTTTCTCTGCGACTCACTCTACACTTTGCATATTCTCTCATTTTCTCCGAACACTTTCTTGTAAAAATCTCTATCATGAAAAATATAAAAAAAACAACAGAAGACAAAACAAAACAAGACAAAGAAACAATCGATGCTTCTTTTGTGGTCGTTTCTATAATATTCAAATGTTTTCACACAGAAAATCATAACCTTAAATAAATAAATAAATAAATAAAAATACGCTGATCGATAATAATTATCGATCACTTAGGCTCGTGGACGTTTTCTCTAGGGAAATGGATAAACCACTTGGATCGACCTCAGACTAATATTCGTTCTTTTGATAAAAGACCCCAAAGATATGAAAGCAGCTGTTCAACCTGCAGGGAATGGTATTCAGAATGTGGTGTTGCGAAAGCAAGATACTCTACAATCACCCGGTGGTTTCTCACCTGAATATGTGAAAAGAAAAAAAAACTTCAATACAATGTATAGGAATGGTTTTGTTTTTTGTCTTTTGACACAAGGAAACACACACACACATAATGTTCAGACATTATATAGATAGATAGAGAGAGAGAGACATTGATAGACAGACAGATAGATAGATAGACAGGCAGACAGATAAATAGATAGAAAGATAGATAGATAGCCAGGCAGACAGACAGATAGATAGATAGATAGACATACAGATAGATAGACAGGCAGACAAATAGATAGATAGATAGATAGATAGACAGGCAGACAGATAGATAGATAGATACAGACAGACATATAGATAGATAGATAGGCAGACAGATAGACAGACAGTCAGGCAGGTAGATAGATAGGCAGGCAGGCAGATAGATAGATAGGTATATATGTTTCTTAATTAACCACACCGGGCCATTATTAGCTATTTATTAGCCAAAGACGGGACAAATTACAAAGTATAGCTTTTCTTTTGGGCGAGAAATAAAAAGATCGATCGATAGATAGATACGTTGATTGCTCTAGTTTTGTACCTGTAACGTTCGTATCGTTACGAACCAGACAAATCTACATCGAGAAGGCCTCTGGCGAAAGAAATTCCAGCCACTACCATTCCAAGAATACAGTGTATCTTGGGTCGCAACGACTTAGTGTCTGCGCTTTGCGAGAGACTGCCTTAAAACTTGTCAAATTTTCTTACTATTACTAACAGGTCGAATAACTGCATTCAGACACCCATGGGACGATGAAAGATAGAGCTGACGTGATATGAACTCACTTTATCTTGACAGAGAGCATGAATAAATAAATGTAATCTATTTTAATTCAGAAGCTCAAATGTCTTTGCCGCTCTCGCCAATCTGAGAAAAATCAATAAAATATTCTCATTTCATTTTGATATTTTTTTTTTGTAGCTTTTGCTAGGTTTGTGTTTATTTTTGTTTCAGGGGTCTGTTTTGTTGTTGTTGTAGTTGTTGTCTTTTTATAGTTTTTTTTTTTGTTTTTGTTTGGAATAAAATATTTATTTCCACGTCAAACAAAACCGAAATCAAACCATACAAATAACTATCGATAGGAGCGTGTAAGAAGATGAAGTAGAACATGTAGTGTATGCATAGCAAAGATTTTTCCCATTGAATAAAGCAGAGATTTTTATGTACTGAAAACAATGGGCTGAAGAGAAAGAAACAAAATTAGCATCACCATCATCATTATCATCATCAGCATAATCGCCATTAAGAGCAACAACAATAAAATTCAGGGTACCTAAATAAATAATAAATAGATATACAAAAAAAGTTCTGTAAAATTTCATTGAATGTGAAGACAGTTGTGGTTTGTGAATGCTGTACAGATTTGTATTTATGTTTGTATGTATGTGTGTATGTGGGTATTTATGTATATGAGCGTGGGTGTTTGTATGCAAGTATATATGTATGTATGTGCGTAAGTATGCACGTAAGGGTGAGGAGTATCCTGGTTGTATTTGTGCGTGGTTGTCTTTGTATTTGTCTATATATTTTCCGAAATCGTTTTTGAATTGAGTAGTGGTGATGGTCGTGGTTGTGATGCGGTTAAGCGATTGTTGTACATTTAGTCTCAATGGTGGAGCTTTTAATGGCGGTGACAGTTGTTGTTGATTTAGTATGTCTATTAGTTGTATGTAATAGCATTTTGTGGATGCTTCTCTTGCATTTAAGCGTTAACAATGCCAACATCAGTGATAATAGCAATGCTGTATACGCAATACTCTTTTATATCTGATAATTCCCGTCGAGGCTGAAGTCAAGAAAACGTAAATTCATACCGCATTACCTCTCAATAACATTTATCGTCTCCTGAGCATCTTAATTCGGTCACTCAACCAGTTTAGAACTAATAACCAAATCTCTCTCAAATTTTAACGTAGTATAATGAAAAGCGAAAACGGAAGAATTTGTTCCACCTAACATTGTAGGGCTTTCAAATATTTCCAGCTGAGACCATCACGGCTGTTTTCTGTATTCTCTTTATATGAGGGAATTCATTGCCTCATTTGTCCTTTGATTCTGAGTGTACGACTAGATATGAAGAAAATCTAGTTGCTATATAATTTAGACTCCGTCCTATACGATGGTCTTTAGTTCTTCCGCGAGAGTGGTGTCGTCAAAGCGGTTTCTGTTTTCACTATTGCTGAAGGCAGTGCATCGTTATTAGATTATCCGGAGAATGAAACTACCACCTGTGTCATCTCTGGTCAAAGGTAGGAGAGTCCAGTTTGCTGGACATTGTTGTAGAGTTGAAAACGAGGCAATTTCTACTCTTCTCCTCTGGATGCCATCTACTCGCGATACCAGAGGGCGCAAACTCTCCTACCCTGATGTAATCTCCAGGGATACAGGCATCCAGCAACAGGATCTCCGTAATGCTATGGTGAACCGTGAAGTTTGGCGTAGCATGGTAAATTCCATTGTCTCGACCACGGTCGAACAATGATGATAATGATGATGATGTTTCCGCATACCGTTGGAGAAATGTTTGATGTATGATGTTAAAGTATACTCTAAATTGTCGGAAAGGAAGAACCGGAGCGGATAGGAAATTGCGTAAAGAATTGAAACTCCGGGAAACAGAATGTTCTCGATGTAAACGTTTATGAGTGTCTGAGAATTTAGACACAGCATGAATAACTACAGAAGAAAAGTGTGCAGGTGGGGACTGTGCGGCTGGAGAACGGACGAGGCAAATAGATAGGTAGATTGAAAGATAGATACATAGAAAGATAGTTAAACAGGTATATATATATATATGTGTATATATATATATATATATATATATATATATATATAATATATATATATATATATATATACATTGAAAATGAGACCGCGTGTGTATCGTTGGCGATTTTTTTTCTCTGTCTTCCCTTCTCTGGATCATTCCTTCTATGTTTCCGACGAAGAGCCTCACTCGAAACGTTAAACTCTCCTTCTTTCCTGAGCGTCCAATAATACTATATTTTTTCCACGTCCTCCCGTTGTTCTGTTTTTTTGTGCTTTCACGTTTGGAGTAACTATATATATATATATATATACATGAGAGAGAGAGGGGGAGAAATATATATATTTATTTATAGACATATATAGAAAGATAAATAGGTAGATAGATAGATTAGCAGAGAGAAAAAAGAGAAGAGAGAGACTACTTCTACGTCAAAGAACAAATGTAATTGTGATTGATTTACAGTAACCAATCGCGTTTTCTTTTCTTTGGATGTACTTTAGTAACCGTTATCTGTGTGTCATCAAAACTCTTCCAGACATACAACCAATAGCCCATTTTGTTGGCACCTAAGCTGTTTGACTTTGCTTGTAGTAGCTGAAGTCTGAAATTTTTAAAACTTTTAGTTGCAGTTGTGATGGAGAACTCTTGTATTTGGCGTAAAAAACATATCGTGTCATCGACGTTTCATAGTTAAGGGAGAAATGCGACAATAGTTCTTTGAAATGTAAAATGAATAATTTTTTATATTTTTGTTTTTGATACGTAATCTACGCAGATTCGTTATGTTGTGTCTTGAATGCTTAAATTTAGAAGGCTTAGAGTGATACGATGGGTTTTATACACTTCAGCGTTGTCGGCGCTATTGTCATTGAATCGTTTTATATATAAAAGAAGCTGGTACAAATCCGTTTTGTAGCGAATCTACTGTTTGATTATTTATAGTTTTACTTTTTTTATGCGTTTCAGTCATTTCACTCTGGCCATGCTGGAGCACAGCCTCAAGCGATTTTATTTGAAGAAATCGAAACTTATTCTGCTTAAAGCTAGTACATATTTTATCGATTCTTTTGCCGAACAACTAAGTTACGGAAGCATAAACAAAGAAACATCGGTTGTCAAGCGATGGTGGAATGACAAGTACAGGCACAAAGATAGACAGACAGACTCACACTCATACACACAAACATACAGTTATTTATATTTATATGTGTGTGTGTATATATACGACGGGCTTCTTTCAGTTTTCGTCTACCAACGTTTTGGTCGACCCGACGCTATTGCAGAAGACACTCACCCAAGGTACCACGCAGTGGGCTATTGGTTACATGCCTGGAAGAGTGTGGATGCCACACAGATAACGGTGACTAAAGTACATCCATGCGGATGGGAAACAAGCTGTGCCTTGAAAATATCATCCCTGAATAAACGCGTAAACAGTGGAGCAATAGCACAAACTCATGTGCTTATAAAGCAATTAACAGGCAGAATCAATTACTCGTACGCTACACTGGGCATCTATGCTAGTTTCATATACCCATTTTCAATTGCGAAGCCTTTTTCACTCTTTTACTCTTTGACCTGTTTCAGTCATTTGGCTATGGCCATGCTGGAGGACCGCCGTTCGTCGAGCAAATCGACCCCCAGAACTTATTCTTTGGAAGCCTAGTACTTATTCTATCGGTCTGCTATGCCGAACCGCTAAGTTACGGGGACGTAAACACACCACCATTGGTTGTCAAGCGATGTTGGGGGACCAACACAGACACACAAATAAATACATATATATATATATATATGATTGATTGATTGATTCTAGTTTCAGCTCACGAACTGTGGCCATGCTGGGGCACCGCCATATATATATATATATATATATATATATATATGGCTTCATTCTGTTTCGGTCTACTAAATTCACTCACAAAACTTTGATCGGACCGAGGCTATAGTAGAAGACACTTCCCCAAGGTGCCACGCAGTGGGACTGAACCCGGAACCATGTGGTTGGTAAGCAATCTACTTACCACACAGCCACTCTTATTTAACAATTCACAGTTATAGAAGATACTATATTCCGAAGGTGCTATGCTGTGAGATCGAACCTGGGCAGTTGTGATTGCGAATATATATACAGGGTGCGATGAATATTTTGTCATCTAAATTACGCAAAAATAAAAACAACTCTGGCAAAAAACGGCAATGTAGGAATTGCGAATTGAAAGTTTGAATGAAGCATGATATTACTTGAAACTTGCGAACCATTGTTTGTATTTCGATTAACTCACTTTTCTCTCAGAATCGATTTCTCTTCATAGTTTCAGCATAAGTGAAATGATTTTAGTGTAACATTTTGGGGGCGATTTTACCCCAGACCGCTACGTTATTTCTTCACTTGTTAGTCTTTGTATCATACCTAGATATTCGTGTTTTTGGCGCTGATATTATTACTAGATCTATTGGAGATTTTCTCTTGATTTAAAGTGTGCTTAATTTTTATGTTTAGGGTTAAAATACGTTACTGGTAATATAACGATCTATAGATCCAATATTACGTTTTTAATAATTCAAATGTACCAAAAACAACAGAGAGGTAGATGAGGAAACGATAGACAATGTGCTTTAGTTTGAGGCTCAAGAAAAATGGAAAAACCTTCGACGTTTCGAGCCTACGCTTTTCGAGAGAAAGGAAAGATAAGTGAGAAAGGTAAAAAAAGAATACTATGTTTTACATGGTAAGAGAATCTTCTTGTATATTATGCAATATAAAAGTATTTACATGCCCCTTTTTCGTTTTTTCCCTGATTTTATTCAACCATATATTTTTCTGCAGTCAGCTGGAAAGAAGGCAGGTCAGAATTATTGTCAGAGTAACGTTGGTTGCATGTTGACATTTATCATTAGAACAGTGCATTTCAGTATAACATTTCTCCACTTAATGAGATTTTTATTCTGCTACATCGGTATAAGTGGTGTGTGCTTAGCTGAAATATAGATGAAAAGTGTATGTAATTTTGCACTAAAGTACTGTTCTGGTGTATTTAAGATGCAAGCATTCGTTTGTGAGCAATTTTACATTAAGTTATAGATTATGTCAGGGTAGAATTCTCTGATATGGAACCGTTCACTCCGCAATGTAATAGGAATCTATTTATTTTATTTTATTCATTTGCGTGGTAGGTTTGTGTGCAACAAGTGTGCATTCGAAATGCGATATTTTTGTGTATTCTTGTTAGTTTGTTATGATTGATGTTGGGAGCAACGTCGGTTTCATTTAATCAATGGATTGTTTTGGGAGTCAAGCCGGTTCCATTCAATCTAAAATGGATCTAATGGATTGTTTGCATTATAAAGGATTCGTTATTTTGCGCTAAGCATGACATATGGGGATGCTCTGTGTGAATGTATTTGTTGCATTCACTTCTCTCTCTCTGACCTCTGTTTATGTAATAAATATTATATTCTATCTTTTAGCTTGTTTCAGTCATTAGACTACGGCCAAATTCCAGCACAGATATGAAGAATTTTCAGTCGAGTGTATCAACCCTAGCATTTCTTGTTTTACTATTTTCCTAAATTTATACTATTGGGTGACTTTTTACTGAACAGCTACGACAGGGGATATAAACAAACCAATATAGAGGATCAAGCAGTGGTGGTTGTACAAACACAGACACGCTCACACGCACACGTATATAAATACACACACACACGCACCCCTCCCCATATATATATATATACAGGGCGGTGAGCTGGCAGAAACGTTAGCAAGCCGGACGAAATGTGTAGCTGTATTTCGTCTGCCGTTACGTTCTGAGTTCAAATTCCGCCGAGGTCGACTTTGCCTTTCATCCTTTCGGGGTCGATAAATTAAGTACTAGTTACGCACTCGGGTCAATATAAACGACTTTATCCGTTTGTCTGTCCTTGTTTGTCTCCTCCGTGTTTGACCCCTTGTGGGTAGTAAAGAAATATATATATATATATATATATCTTTATACGCACAAACACACACACGACAGGCTTCTTTCCATCTCAGTCTAAGATATCCATTCACAAGGGTTTGGTCGGCAGGAAGCTATAGCAAAAAATACTGGTAGTGGGATTGAACCTGGAACCATGTGATTGAGAACCAAACTGTATTACTCTGCATAATTTCGACGTGATGTGTTTATGTTCTTGTGAGTTTTCTTTCGGAAAATAGATAACATTTGTTGCCGCTATTATCATAAGAAATTGTGGATTAGCCACCTGCTTTTAGCTGATCTAGCTGCAGACATCTGTATTTATTTAATTATTTCCATTTGTGTGCATTTGATAAAATATTTTAGCTATTGTGTTGGTAAAAGGATAAACAGGTCCTTGCAGTACATTATTGGAAGCAAGTTAATTTGCTGATGTATTGCTATGGTTCTTTATTGAGTCATAGTTCTGTTGCAAGCAGTTCGTATTTTGTAAGGCTTTGAGCAGCTCTATCTGAAGCCTGTAGCGAAAACCAATTAAAACTATTTGGCTGATATCGATAGCATAATTACTGTTAACTATGGATCTATCATACTGACGATTGCCTTAGATATAGTAGATTCTGCTATTGTGTAACAGCATATTTGTACTAGTGGTAATTCTAAGGTAATAGAGCTAGTGTTGATAACTCTGTTGTAAATGTGGTAACGGCTACAATAGAAGGGGTATTTTTTGTACAAATTGTTGTGGTTGTGGTGGCATCGCGTACTTCTCTTTTGCTTCGATTGTACGTTTTTCTCTTATTTTCACTTTTTATATTAAGCACGGATAATAGTCTGATGTTAGTCATAATAGTAGTGGTGCTGTTTGCGGTACTATTGATAAATTGAATCGATGAGTGTGGTGGTTATAGCAGTGATAGATATATGTATAGCCAGGTTTTTTAAGTAGCTGATTATGTGTGCGAGATATAATTTTTTAAAAATTTTCTAAATGGTTTGACTTTCTTTTTTTTTCAAAAAATTCTATTCTGTAAATTAATCAGCTTTATTCTCTTGCTTTAAAATTTAATTTGAATTTTGCTCCCATTTTTGCATTTCCTTTAGTTTTTTTGTATTTCTTCTCCCAATCTGTCTCTTTATTTCTTGAAGGAAAGTTTAACAATGAAAGTATATGTTACTATCGTAAGTAACTTTCCAAAAACTTTCCTAGTCAGAGAATCAATAAACATTGTTTGTTCTTTAACATGTGAATTCGTTGAACTCAGAAATACACACATACGAATACACAAGCTTCAACACGCGTGCACATTTGTATAAGTTTAATGCTGGAATGGAATAATAATGCCTATATACATTTCCCAAATTTACAGCATGTGGCATAGATATGCGAAAGGTAGAGGAAAAATAGAGCATTCATATCACTTCTATTTTCTCTTGTTGTGTAGAAATGTACGTATAAATTTTTTTCATTTTTAGCTTAAGATTTTCTGTCAACGAATTTAATGGAAATTGTAGATTGTGTCATGAGTCAAAGTGTGACGACTAAAAGAGCTAAGAGCGAGGTCTACAAATTGTAAGAGATTAGAAAAGACAGGGTTGAGAATATGGACAAATATGTAAATCAGAATGAAATCAGTTCTATGCAATCAGTTCTATGCAATCAGTTCTATGCAATCAGTTCTATGCAATCAGTTCTATGCAATCAGTTCTATGCAATCAGTTCTATGCAATCAGTTCTATGCAATCAGTTCTATGCAATCAGTTCTATGCAATCAGTTCTATGCAATCAGTTCTATGCAATCAGTTCTATGCAATCAGTTCTATGCAATCAGTTCTATGCAATCAGTTCTATGCAATCAGTTCTATGCAATTTCCCATTTCAGACGAACAAGAAGTGTTGGCGTAAATCTAAGGAAGAAAGAAAAAATAAAGCATATAATAGCAAACTTTGTGATATATACCTGAACGAAGCTTTTCTAGCAAGCTGACATGTCTGTGTCTGAGGCACGGGAGAACAACAGTTCTCTCATGATATTATCTACTTCTAAGCCAGGGATCGAAATAAAAAGCACATAACCGTTCTCACCAGCTTTAGGGAAAACTTGGAGCATATTCTCTGCACTACATTCACTATCATGATCAATGCGACGAATACAAGCTACACACATTACTTACAAGCTCAGCTGTAAACAGCGGATGTGAGCTAGAACATTAAAACATAGTGCGCATACAGAGCAGAGTTCAAGTTCAATCTGTGTCAAGTGGTTTCACTCTGGGTGTGTTACCTTCGTTAATCGGCCAGCAATCCTGATACCTATTGATCAGACCATGTATTTAAAGTTGATATACTGTAAAACTGCACACCTCACCTACAATTAGGACCCATTAAAAAATGTTGATTGTATTATAACATTTTAAGTGTCCCATTACATGATGTCGATAGATATGTATATATACGCATGTCCATATATATATATATATATATGTAAAGACTTAGTAATTTTAATATTTCTATATATATATATGAGGAGTAGATATACAGCCGACAATGATTATTACATATGTGGAGTAGATAGACAGCCGACAATAATTACTATATATATATATATATATATATATATATATATATATATATATATATATATAGGCTACCCTGAACTGACGATGAGCAATAGACACAGAACATATGTCTTCAGTTGCTAGTCCCAGCTGGCGGGGGTGATTGCCTCCACTTTGCGAATATAAGGACACAAAATGTGTCAAAGTCGACAGGAGACGTCGAGGTTTCCTATGGCTAAATGGTGGTGGTGTAATTCCGTCACGGGACTGTCACATTGAGTCGACAGTATAAGACCACTATATATATATATATATATATATGTATATATATGTATATATTATATATATAAGTTCAGCAACAATTTAGATTCAAATGAATATGGCACTTAATTTAGATGCACCAGAATTCTGTATGGTGTTATCCATGCAAATCCGTGGGGTGATTATAATCAAAATAAGCAACAAGAATGACTCATATATATATAATATACAAAATCAGAAAGGACACAAAATATCTAAACAGTTTGGTGAAACAAAATGAGACAACAAAACATCCAGATAGACGATGCAAAAACAATGACAAGTCATTCGGAGTTTCCTTTCCTCAGTCGAGTTCCAGATTATCTTTGCAATTTCGGCTGGTTATACTCGAGATTGCTCCAATCTGGCCGGCTCCAAGGAAAAGCTAAGAACATTAGATTCCTTGAAAGAAAGCGGTGAATGTATACGAAAACAAGGCAGAAAAAACGGAGAATGTTACACAAATACAAATAACTGGACATAACAATAGGTGTCTTTCGACTAAGGACGAATTAAATTAAGCTGGCTTGTGTGGAAATGAAGCCTTACGGCAGAGATACGAGATTTCACATGCACAGGGAGAAACATATGTGTTGCAGGGACGGCAGCCGATCAAAGAAAGTAAGGCCAGGTTTGGCCGAACACCTGTCACATGGGGAGAGAAGAAAGAGGGGTAGAAGTAGAAGGACAGAAGAGATAAGGAGGGCTAGAAAAATGGCAGGGACACAGTGAAGTGAAAAGAGGAGGGAAAGTTAGCATGAAGAGGAGGCAAGGAAATATGATAGAGGGGGAACGAAAGAACGAAGAGTGTGCTCGTATGGGGGAGTGTGACTACACAGCATACCAGAATTTTTAGAAGTCTGCTTCGCAATCACAAGATATTGAGTGTGATAACATTGACTGCCAATTGTCTAGGGTATGCCTATCTTCAAACGATGGTTAGTGAATGATTTTAGATGGACATAGAATGTGGGGAATCTGCTTGTCTGAATGTAGCAGTAATTTAAATGGTTATCTGTTTTATAGCGTCAGGCCGACAACGTCTAAGAATTATATTAGGGATATAACTATACTGCCCAAGAGTTTTGGTTATGATGAGCCTCGTATTTCAGTTGATCAAAGAATTGACAAACCTAGGCAGGAAATTTTAATCTTGCTTCTATTCATTATATGTACATACATACAATTTATATGCTGTTCTGTAGTATAGGAGGATATAGAAGCTTAGAACGTTTTAGCGTTGCGTAAGTCATGTAGATTATAACACGCGTCACTGTAGTTCATTTGCATAGCCCTATCTCAGAATTGTAGTTAATTAGCATAATGTTCTCAGATCTGTTCTCCTTTAATAACCTCTCTTTACACTGCGAACTCTCTCTCTCATTATATATATATATATTATATATATATATATATATAATTATACGTTGATAAGCAGTGCCTCTCTGTTTGTGCCTGTAATCTGAATGTAGGTAACTATCTCATGTGTATAGTTAAACTAAATGTAAGTTTTTCCATCCTGTATATGTAAATGTAACCATACATAAATATACGTATAGAATGATTGAATAGTCTTTCACAGCGTTACAATAAAATATACAGAATATTCTCCATGTTTTCTCCGATTCAACTTTTTATTTTCTTTACAGAAGTTGTCCACTCCTTTGCTTTTCTTTTATATATATATATAAATATATACCACATATATATATATATATATATATATATATATATATATATATATATATATATATATATATGAAGAATAAAAAAAGAGCAATGTTTCCTCTCAGCGTTTAGGTACGAATGTGTAACTCAATAATGTAAATGATTTTAACTGTACTGTCGTAAAATTATCTGAAGCACACTTTAGCCGACTTTATTCGTATTAACTGCATCATATATGTATCGTTGTTGCCGATTTTGACATGATAGTTGCAGTCTTATTGCAAAGTCGATGCTGAAACGTTGACAGTCATTGTTGCATTTGCAATTTTACCTTGGTTAAACACTAGATATGAACTGTTATTTAATTCCATTTTCATATTCAATAAAAATGTTTTGTGCGAGTCTACTTATCTCTTGTTACAGTAAATCTAATAAGATACGGTGAACGTCAGTGTGTTTCTATGGTTATTCGTACGGCATAGCATCAATGGAGTTTTACTTCACATATTTTTTATTTTCGGTTTAACATTAGCTTCTTCTGGAATTAAATACCACCACCTAGAGCATAAGAGAACTAAATAATTACAATGACGATTATTATTATTATTATTTTACTTATTGTAGGCGTAGGAGTGGCTGTGTGGTAAGTAGCTTGCTTACGAACCACATGGTTCCGGGTTCAGTTCCACTGCGTGGCACCTTGGGCAGGTGTCTTCTACTATAGCCTAGGGGCGACCAAAGCCTTGTGAGTGGATTTGGTAGACGGAAACTGAAAGAAGCCCGTCGTATGTATGTATATATGCCGAACCGCTAAGTTACGGGGACGTAAGCACACCAGCATCGGTTGTCAAGCGATGCTGGGGGGACAAACACAGACGCACAAACATATACACACACATACATACATACATATATATATATATATATATATATATATATATATATATAAACATATACACACACACACACACACACACACACACACACACACACACAGACACACACCACATATATATATGTGTGTGTCTGTGTTTGTCCCCTCAACATCGCTTGACAACCGATGCTGGTGTGTTTACGTCCCCGTAACTTAGCGGTTCGGCAAAAGAGACCGATAGAATAAGTACTAGGCTTACAAAGAATAAGTCCTGGTGGGGGGTCGATTTGCTCGACTAAAGGCGGTGCACCAGCATGGCCACAGTCAAATGACTGAAACAAATAAAAGAGTATTTCATAAGGCATTAACCAAGTGAGTTATTCCAACAGAAAAAAAAGAAAATTTGGAAACACAGACTTGTTTAAATCTTAGTACTCATCGTCTCTGAAATATAAAATTGAAATTGAATCGAAAGAAACTGAAGGAAATAACCATCAATTTTTATGTCACTGGTAGACTAAAATAATTAGAATTCATAGTTATTGAAGAAATAAAGAGTTGTGGATGACATCGATTTTGCTTTTCTCCAGCTGAATAAATCATTTCGAGCTGACATTTGCTAACAGGACTGATAAGTGGTTCGTTGCAGCTATAGCTAAGCTAAAGTAATATTTCAGCGGATAGCTTAATTCTGCTTTTAACGACTTGTAGTTGCTTGAGACCTTACTGACAGCTCAGTTTACTGTATTTTAACATTTTTAAAGATCACTGACTGCAATAGTTGAAAAGTAATAAAAATATTATATTTGCGCGCGCAGGCGTGTGTGTGTGTGAATATATTGTATGTATACCTGTCTCTCTGTCTATCTATCTATTTATCTATCTATATCTATCAAGATCTATCTATTTATCTCTCTATATATATCTATTTATCTGTCTATCAGTCTGTCTGTCTATCTATATCTATCTGTCTATTATATCTGTCTGTCTATGTATATCTATCTATCTATATCTATCTAACTATCTGTCTATCTATATCTATCTAACTATCTGTCTATCTATATCTATCTAACTATCTGTCTATCTATATCTATCTGTCTGTCTGTCTATCTATATCTATCTGTCTGTCTATCTATATCTATCTGTCTGTCTATCTATATCTATCTGTCTGTCTATCTATATCTCTCTGTCTGTCTATATCTATATATCTGTCTATCTATATATATATATATATCTGTCTATCTATATCTATCTGTCTATCTATATCTATCTATCTGTTTATCCATATCTATCTGTCTGTCTATCTGTCTATCTATCTATCTGTCTATCTATATCTATCTATCTATCTGTCTATCTATATCTAACTATATCTAAAGGCGGCAAGCTGGCAGAAACGTTAGCACGCCGGGCGAAATGCGTGGCCGTTTTTCGTCTGCCGTTACGTTCTGAGTTCAAATTCCGCCGAGGTCGACTTTGCCTTTCATCCATTCGGGGTCGATAAATTAAGTACCACTTACGCACTGGGGTCGATGTAATTGACTTTATCCGTTTGTCTGTCCTTGTTTGTCCTCTCTGTGTTTAGCCCCTTGTGGGTAGTAAAGAAATATATCTATATCTAAATATCTGTCTATCTATATCTAACTATCTCTCTATCTATATCTAACTATCTCTCTATCTATATCTAACTATCTCTCTATCTATATCTAACTATCTCTCTATCTATATCTAACTATCTCTCTATCTATATCTAACTATCTCTCTATCAATATCTAACTATCTCTCTATCTATATCTAACTATCTCTCTATCTATATCTAACTATCTCTCTATCTATATCTAACTATCTCTCTATCTATATCTGACTATCTCTATCTATATCTAACTATCTCTATATCTATATCTAACTATCTCTATATCTATATCTAACTATCTGTCTATCTATATCTAACTATCTGTCTATCTATATCTAACTATCTGTCTATCTATATCTAACTATCTGTCTATCTATATCTAACTATCTCTATCTATCTATATCTACCTATCTCTATCTATCTATATCTACCTATCTCTATCTATCTATATCTACCTATCTCTATCTATCTATATCTACCTATCTCTATCTATCTATATCTACCTATCTCTATCTATCTATATCTACCTATCTCTATCCATCTATATCTACCTATCTCTATCTATCTATATCTACCTATCTCTATCTATCTATATCTACCTATCTCTATCTATCTATATCTACCTATCTCTATCTATCTATCTATCTCTCTCTCTCTCTTTATATATATATATATATATATATATATATATATACATTCATTTCTAGACCTCTTTTTCTCGCCATCATGATTAAAGACGTACTTAATCAAGCATACAAGATGCTCCTTCACTTCAAACGATAAGTCCGTTCGGTGTAAAATCAAAACAACACTTCAACAGCCAATAAACGCATACCAGCCACATGTTCGTCAGGTTTTCTTCCTCTCCGAATAAAGAAAATCACAATTATACAAATCTATACACCTATGCTACACTTACAAGAGGAAGCTTTCTGCTTATCGGTGGAAAGTAGATATATGCTATTAATTCATAATATTCTCGTCCACAAAGTTTCATGTCATGTTTTCTGATTGGTTGACCTCTCTTCAGAAGATATATATCCATAATTTCTCTGCTAAACACAAGAGTAGTTAATAGAAGCCATTTTTATATGAAATACAAAATATGACTTCCCAATATATATATATTCTGTAATATATTATAACTTATATTACATTATGTCACATTGTATCATATGTGATATTATATTACATAACATCATATCATATTATCCTTTATAAGTTCTCTATATATTCAAATGTTACTTACTGTCTGACACCACAAAATGTTTCGTACTGAATATCTATATAATACAGGAAATATCATTTGGCGTTTTCACCAATCATGGAGCTTCGCTAAGCCAGAATTATCAAATGTTCATTCCAATTTGAATCCCTTTCACTGGGGTTTTGTTGTTTTGTAACTATCCTGTTAAATATGCTTCACGAGACTGTTATCCACCGTGACAGGAGATATAGGGGGTAAAAGAATATAATTTTCAGACCCATAGAAATATCAACAATCCTTTCTACCTTCGATACAAGCCTGGAACTTTTGCAGGCAGTGCCATTCGATTACATCGATCCCAGTATTTAAAAGGTACTCATTTTACCGATCTCCAAAAGATAGAAAGCTAAATCTACCTTAACGGCTGCTTAACGCAGAACGCAAAGCGGAAACAATTATTTCTTTATTGCCCACAAGGAGCTACACACAGAGGGGACTAACAAGGACAGACAAAAGGATTGAGTCAATTATATGGACCCCAGGGCGTAACTCGTACTTATTTAATCAACCCCGAAAGAATGAAAGGCAAAGTCGACCTCGGCGAAATTTGAACTCAGAACATAGTGGCAGCCGAAATACCTATTTCTTTACTACCCACAAGGGGCTAAACAGAGACAAGACAAACAAGGACAGACAAACAAGGACAGACAAACGGATTAAGTAGATTGCATCGACCCCAAAGTGTAACTGTTACTTATTTAATCCATCCCGAAAGGATGAAAGGCAAAGTCGACCACGGCGGAATTCGAACTCAGAATGTAGCGGCAGACGAAATACCGCCATGCAATTCGCCCGGCGCGCTAACGTTTCTGCCAGCTAGCCGAAACAATTTAAATAACACGCCTCCTTGGTTATATGAGTGGGTACCCCAAAGTAACCGCAAACCTTTTCTATGGGAAAAGCCCATTCTAGTTCAGACTTCCGCCGTTATAAGCCACTTGATGGGAACATCAGGCTTCAGTCACCCGACTGGCGTTATTTATTTATTCCGTACATCCATGTGGTGCGTCTTTGACTTGTAGTGCTTCTCTGCTATTTGTAGATTTTTGCGATGGCTGAAACGAAGGAAAAGCGTGCTCCGTGAAATTCTATTTTCGCCTGGGAGAACGGCGGTCGAAACACTTTTCATGCCTCTAACAGCTTACACGGGCGCTACCACGAGCAAATCACAGGTTTACGAGTGGTTTTCGCACTTTAAGAACTATCGCTTGTCGCTTCAAGATTAACCTCGTTCAGGGCGTCCTGAACAGACGAGAGCATCACGAAAAGTAATGAAATGATCTTAGAGGACAGTCACGGAAGAATTAACGATCTTGTTAATATGCCAAGTGTGTCCTGGAGCTCCTGAAAACGACTTTTGAGAGAGGAATTGCGAATGAAAAGAGTTGCAGCAAAAGTTGTGCCTCACTTGCTCACGGAAGATCAAAAGCAGTCACGATCAAATGCTTGTCGTGAAATGAAAGAACAATTAGAATTTGATTCAGACCTTTTTACGGGATTCATCACTGGCGATGCAAGCTGGTGCTTCTGCTACGAGACAGAAACGTAGTAGTAATGAAGTCTATTGAAGCATTTAATTTCCCCATGCTCCCCAATCTTGTGTCAAGTAATGTTCAGTGTCAACTTGAGAACTACACAAACAATTTTATTCAAATTTTACACATGCCTTACTTAGGGTCCATGTAGCGTCATGGGCAAAAAAATCTTTATCTCCTTGCCTAGGGCAAGCCCACAGCAATATCATATATTCTCCACTATTTCAGTATTACATGTTAAAAGTG
The DNA here is from genome assembly GCF_006345805.1 of Octopus sinensis. Taxonomy (NCBI): domain Eukaryota; kingdom Metazoa; phylum Mollusca; class Cephalopoda; order Octopoda; family Octopodidae; genus Octopus; species Octopus sinensis. Next base: position 30,331,492 of record NC_043017.1, on the reverse strand, counting down.
AAACAAAAACATCTCTCTATTGTATGTATATGGATGTATATATATATATTACAAAATATAAAGTTATATCTTGAGATCGTTAGTGACAACAACGCTCAAGATATATAACAGACTGGAATAGTAATGCTCAAATGAGCTGTATACACTTTTTAATCAGAGGAGAGGCAATGCGAGCAGCAAGTACAAGAACACTACAGAATCCACAGCCCGACGTTTAGAAATATACAGTAATATATAAATATATAAACATCATATAAAAATATATTGTACGCATAAGATCCTCTCGAAGTTCCATAAGAAATTTAGAAATAAAAATTGCAATAAATGTTGGAGGTAATAATAACAACTGAATTAAATATAGTAAATATAGTAAGTAGTAATTAAATATATTTTATTTTATTAAAGTGGTAATTAAATCGTAATATAACAATTAAAATTAAAAAATAGCAATTAGTATAAAATGTATCAAGGACTTGAACTCGAATATGTGGCTTTGCATGAATGGGAGAAATTAAAAGATTAAAAATTTAATTGGGTGCAGAAGTGAATTAATCCAGATGGCGCTGTGCGCGCATACCATTTACTGTAGCTGCTAGATTGAATTATATGCTTATAAAGTAGCATCCCGTATCTATGAGAATTTTTGGGTGTACGTAATGTCTGGTCTTTCGCATGTAGCAGGTATGTAATTGTGCATTTGTTTCCGTGTACTATGTGTAGTGTGTAAAAAACACCCTGACGAGGGGAGTGTCAATTTTAAATATATTATATGTTTCATATTAATTGGCGTATCTCCGAAAGATGAACTGTTATGTATTTTTGTAAATTTGCACATTCATCTTCTCTGTATTTTTCTCTGGAATTTTAATTCGTCTTTTTAATATGTCATTGTATGTTTTATTACCTCAAATTTTTAATTTAACAAATTTATACCAAACTAGCACTATTACCCGGCAACGCCGGGTCATAATGCTAGTATATACATACATATATATATATATATATATTTGTATATATAAACAATTGCAGCGTTCTGTCTGTCTCTGTGTGTGTCTTCTAGGATCTCAGGCATCCTCCATCCGATTGCGCTCAAATATGATTAGTAGATACCGACGGTATCTGCATGTATATATCTTGAAATAATTACAAAAATCGATTCCAGGTAAGAATGCGATAGAGAAAGCCGTTTTGGTCCTGTTTTTTCTTCCATCAACATGTACATAAATGGACTTCCGTTTTTTTGTTCTTTTTGTACTGTTTAAAGGCACGTTTCTTTCCAGTCAAGCTTACTGTTTAAACCATCTCTGTGTCCCAGTCAAGAGCCTTATCATTGCTGGTACTTTAAACTCTTCGGCTGCATATTTGTGTGAATAAGATAGTTTTCTAAAATCTTTATTTCTTGTTTTGCTGGTGTCTTAAATTTAAGTTAAATCAGTTTTTCTCAAAGGGAATGCCTATGGGACGGTAGACAAGTTGTGTTGAGAAAATTTGGTTTAAATATTTGACAACCCAGCACCGTCCATTGGACGGGGGGCATTTTGCTCGTATATATATATATTATAGATAACCAAAGAGATGGTGTTGTGGATTTCCACTTCAGCATCCGGAACTCAGAGTTTTATCTTGACTTTTGAATATTTGTAACATGTTATTTTACATATAAATTTCCTCTATTTACATAATATTGAGGTCTCTATCTTTCTTTTGTTATCTTACCGTTTTTACCAATATTATTATATATATATATATATATATATATATATATATATATATTATATATATGCATACATAAACACATACACACTCACACATATACATATGAATATATACATGGACATATATATATATATATATATATATATATATATATATAAAGATACATGTACACACACACATGGAGACATATATACATACACGTGGTGTTTGAATTTTACCTTATAGTTATTTTCTATAACAAAGTTAGTGCATATTTCCACTTCACTTTGCAGAAAATTTTCCCATGTTTTACAAATTTAAGCTTAAGTTTCGCCAACTTTTATTTTTATTCTTATTGTTCACTCATTATGCTATATTAATTTATTGTGCAATTTCCTTCGTTTAACATTTTCCTATTATATATACCAGACTGTTTTTAAAAGTGCTTGCGTATATATGTTATATTTATCTTGAGGTGAAGATATGACTCTCGCTATATATATATGTATGTGTGTGCGTATATATATATGTGTATATATATATATATATGTGCGTATATATATATGTATATATATATATATGTGTGCGTATATATATATGTATATATATATATATGTGTGCGTATATATATATGTGTGCGTATATATATATGTATGTATATATATATATGGGCATGTCTTTGCGTACATATTTATTTGTATATTTGAATGTGTGTGTATGTGTATGTATGTTTGTATTAATTTTATGTGTCTCTCTCTGGCCGAACGTACTTTCGTTAAATATTTATAGGAATGCCAATCATTTCACCCTCACTATCTCTATCTGCTTTTTCCCCCCTTTCTTTCTCTAATTTTCTCCCCCCCCCTTTTTCTTTCTTCATACTTTCGTCTTGTTTTCCTCAGATTCTTTTCTTCCTTTTCTTTCTTTCTTTTACCTGTATCAACTAAGTTGTATAAGCATACAGCAGGTGGGTTTGTGCGCATGAGTGTGTCTGCGTGTATACATATGTAGGCATGTTGTGCCTATATATATCTGTATACGTATGTAATCATGTACCTACGTCTGTACGTTTAATGTATGTACGTATATTATAGATTGTTTCGTATGTGTATGTATTGCTAAATGTATATGTATTTTAAGGTGAAAAATTTTTTAACGGATACATCTTTTAAATTATTAATTTATTGTTTTTATAGCTAATTATTTACCCTAGGTATTGGGGCATGTTTACTTTTTCATAAACTATTTTCGATTTAAGGTTTTCTTCGATTTTTAAAACCGCAATTTGTTATTTCTCGTTACCTGTTATTGAAAAGACCGTTAGTTGAAAGGACCAGGGAAGCAAAAGCCATTTTCAAATGTATATCTATGAAAGTAATTCTGTTTGAGCATATAACGTTCTCTTGCTCTGTTCTGAACAAAACTGTCCGCCGAACGGGATCGTGAAACTCTGAGTAAGTTTTTGTGATATTTGTGATTAATGCAGCATATTATTCTACCACTGATATGGAGTACCCTTTTTCTCCCACCTTTTTTCGCATTTATGTGCTTACTCTCCTGTAAACCGCTCCTTTTTTTAGAAAGTTTGAGCGACTCACCACAAGTAGGAAGAAAAAAACTGCTGGAAAAATTGGAACTTTACCTATTAGATTTTCCCCTAAAATATATACCCATCTCGGTACAGAAGCGATACCTCAAAAGTCTTATCGAAAAACCGGATAATTTTATCCGAAGTATAATATGGAAAGCCTTCGTCTTTGATACAAAGCGGAAATCTATCTAACGGAATCAAATGTGACCTTAAATCTAAAAATACACTTCGTATTTCGGAATCGGAAACCTTTGAAAAAAATCTTTTCGAGCTTATGTGAAGAATTAAATTCCACAAATTCAACAACCAACTCCAAAGAGATGTGAAGGAAAAAAAATTGACATAAAGAACTCGGATTAGATCTTTGTAAACTCCGAGAAGACAAAAGTCTTATACGCAGTTGACAAAAATGTTTATAAACGTCTACTTAAGGACAGCATTAAGGACACCTACAAAAAAGATAACACAAATTTATATAAATAGGTGAGTTTGGAGGCAAGAAGAATTAACAATCTTAAAGTTAAGGATAGGGTAGAATAACTCCCTACTCACGCCTCTTCAGAAGAGGGGAGGTGTTGAAGTAAGCAGAAGAACTAAGGAAAGAAACCAGAGGGACCAAATAATGAAAGGGAGGGATCACAGAATGTGAAGAAAGGAGAGAGAAACAGGGTGATGAAGGAAGTCAAAAGAGAATGAGAGATAAGAGGGAGGGATTAAGGAATACGAGAGAGGGAAAATGAAATCATAGGGACAGAGGAACGATGGTGAGAGAGGGAAAGAGGAGGGAGAGAAACAAGTTAAGGAAGGAAGTCAAAAGAGAATGAGATAAGAGGGAGGGGGAAAAGGATTAAGGAATACCAGAGACGGAGAGAGAGAGGGGGCAGAGAAAACAAATAGATGAGGATGGACTCTCTCAACCGCTAACTGTATTTCCCATTCTCTCAATTTTGTTTCTTTTTCTTGTATTTCTTTTTCTTCTTTTCCCCGTTTTCTTCTCCTCACCCCTACTTGTTATCCTATGACTTTTAACCTTTCTTTCTTTCGCTTGTAACAACTGTAACATCTCCGTTCACTTCATCATCCTTAATATATATATATATATATATATATATATATATATATACACACACACACAATCACACACAGAGTTGGCGGCATTCAGTATAACCACAGGCTTTCAGCTGAAAGTAGTGAAAGAGTAGAATTTTTATATATCATGGAGTGATATATATGTGTATAGATAGATAGATGGATGGATGGATAGACAGGTAGATGGATGGATAGACAGGTAGATGGATGGATAGACAGGTCGATGGATGGATAGATAGACAGATAGACGGATAGACAGGTAGATAGATGGATGGATAGATAGACAGGTAGATGGATGGATAGATAGATAGACAGGTTGATGGAAGGATGAATGGATGGATAGACAGGTGAATGGATGGATGGATGGATAGATAGGTAGACAGACAGTTGGATGGATAGATAGACAGTTGGATGGATAGATAGACAGGTGGATGGATGGATGGATAGATAGATAGATAGAGGGATGGAGAGAGAGTGAGAGAGGTAGATACTTTCTCAAAGAAGTAACTGAGGCACCGTTGTGAGATGGATGCTTCGGAGAAGTTATCCTGGAAAGTAATCTACAAGACCCCTACTATATGTTTTGTCTATACTTCAAGCCTCATAACACATACAAAAACTTAATGCCATATACTTCCATGCTGTTTTGTACGATTTGTTTTAGGAATCAATAATTTTAGAGTTTTATATTAAATCACGTTTGAAATATATGGAAGTCACATAAAATTTTCTGTTTTTACACCTCTACACCTCATCAGTATAATCAATACTCTGGTTCTCACATAGATTATTTTCCAAAATTTTAATACCTAACCAAAATGTACGTACGTTTCATATTTTCGTTAATGTAGTTTATTCGTAACAATTTTTTTTTTACTTTTTCTGCATCTTACAACTGTGATATTTGTTGATTTGGAAAAGCAGTAATTCATTTATTTTCAAAACATCTCATATACTCTCTAGACAGTGAAGTAGACAGCTTTCGCAAATAATTCATTGCAAATGAATTATTTCAAAGTTATTTTTCCATAGATGAATATAAAACGTCTTATATTTGCGCTATATAACATCTTCTTTACCACATGAATGATTATAAATATTGATGAAACAACTCACAAAACGGAATGAATATCAAGCCATATATGGTATTTGAAAACTAACAGAAATGACACTTCAGCTATCACCAAATCTTACAAAAGGTAATTCAAGGAGACATGTTAGCCTTCCATAATGACCACTAAAATTGACGAAAATTACTGCACTATTGCAAATCACACGATATCGGTTAATAAAGCTGAGCCAATTTTTAAATAACATCACACGAATACGTAATACGTTATTAAGTTCGTACAGATATATTTTTCTATATGCATGCAAACATTCACACCTACGCTGGCGTGCGCGCACCCGGACACACAACAAACATGTAAATATATTTGTGCGTGTATGGGGTATGTGTAAATATATGACTGTGTGTGTGTATATATATATATATATATATATATATATATATATATATATCTGTAAATTAATATGTTGCCATTATTCAATAGCTAAGATAAAACTCTGAGTTTCGGATGCCGAAGTGGAAATCCACAACACCATCTCTTCGGTTATCTGGCCATCTGAAAAACTTTATGAAAAAATACCGTTATTCAAAGGGAAATTACTGTATAATTCCGCTACTTATATAAATTAAGGTTAAAAGTTCATAGTAAACACGTAAGCATGGCTAATCATACGCTCACATGTGCGTTTGCCTGTCCACGTGCGTAAGTATATGTCACTATGAAAACGTACACATCTTCACTCGCATTTTTCACAAAAATGTATACGCATAATATATATATACAAACTCATACACACACGCGTACCGTAACGGTTCATACATACGTCTATATACGCACAAGAAAAAAACATGGTTAAACGTAACAATACAGAAAAAAAAACAACAATACAGAAAAAACAAAGTATTAAAAGACTTCGAGAGGTGGTGCGATTAAGTTAGACATGGCCTGGGCCAATACTGGCCACTACCTTTCTAAGTTATTCTAAGTTATATATATATATATATATATATATACTCTTTTACTTGTTTCAGTCATTTGACTGCGGCCGTGCTGGAGCACCTCCTTTAATCGAGCAAATCGACCCCGGAACTTATTCTTTGTAAGCCCAGTACTTATTCTATCGGTCTCTTTTTGCCGAACCGCTAATTGACGGGGAAGTAAACACACCAGCATCGGTTGTCAAGCAATGCTAGGGAGACAAACACAGATACAGAAACACACACACACACACATACATATATATAATATATATAATATATATATATATATATATATATATATATATATATATATAATAAACGTGTTTTGTACTTCTCTTAACACGAATGCAATGAAAGCCTCAATTCAAAAATAAAGAAATCTTATGAACAAATGCAGTGTCGGTCATTAATTTTCATCATTAGACATTTATGTATATCTATCTATCTATCGACATACATATACACACACACACACATATAAATATACATACATACATACATACATACACATATATTTATACATATAGTGACACACATACACACACATACATACACACACATACACATACATACACATACATACACATACATACACACACATACACACACATACACACACATACACACACATACACACACATACACACACATACACATACATAAACATACACAGACATACACATACACAGACATACACATACATAGTCATATACATACATAGACAAACATACATATACATACGTACACATGCATACACATACATATGTATATATAAGCAACCATACTGCTGACTCTAACATATAATGAAGAATTCTGTACAAAATATATGTGTGCAAATAGCTATAGTTTGATTCCATATGGACATCTTTGTACTCTGAATCTCCAATATAAGGAACAGTTTTGGCTTAACAACTACAATACCATCGAGATATTAATATATATATTATGTCAACAACATAACCGAAGAATAATATATTTTATATCATTACATCCTCTGCAAATATATACTTTTGTTTTTCGCTTTTATTGCGTGATTCCGCTTTTGTCGTATAATGAACGCTTTTATAGGATTGCATTGGTGTGGCCAAGGATATGGTGTAGGCGTGTTTGTACATATTTGTCAGAAAATAGTTATTATGAAATATGTAGTCTACCTCCTCAAATGTGCATATTACAAAATGTCTACAGAATCGTAAGTGTATTTGTTAGGAAACAATTTCGACTCTAAAATGTGAACCTGATGTATCTAATCCAAAAATTGAAGATCTATTTAATTGCATAAAATCACACACACACAGACACGAACACACACCAACGCACACCCCCACACGAACACCCACCCACGCATACACACCCACGCACACACACCCACGCACACACACCCACGCACACACACACACACTCGCGCACACACACTCGCGCGCACACACTCGCGCGCACACACTCGCGCACACACACTCGCGCACACACACTCGCGCACACACACTCGCGCACACACACTCGCGCGCACACACTCGCGCGCACACCCACGAACACACACCCACGAACACACACCCACGAACACACACCCACGAACACACACCCACGAACACACACCCACGAACACACACCCACGAACACACACCCACGAACACACACACACGAACACACACACACACACGAACACCACACACACACGATAACACACACACACACCACGAACAACACACACACACACGAACACACACACACACACGAACACACACACACACACGAACACACAAACACACACGAACACACACACACACGAACACACACACACACACGAACACACGAACACACACACACACAACAACACACACACACACGAAAACACACACACACGAACACCACACACCACACACACACACAACACCACACGAACACACACCCACACACGAAACACAAACACACACGAACACACACACACACACGAACCACACGAACACACGAACACACACGAACACACACAAAAACACACACACGAACACACACAAACACACACACGAACACACACACACGAACACACACACACACGAACACACACACACGAACACACACACACACGAACACACACACACACACACGAACACACACACACACACACGAACACACACACACGAACACACACACACACGAACACACACACACGAACACACACACACACACACACACGAACACACACACACACCACTCACACGAACACACACACACCACACTCACATGAACAACACCCACCACACTCACATGAACACACACACACACACTCACATGAACACACCACCACTCACACATGAACACACACACAACACACACTCACATGAACACACACACCCACACTCACATGAACACACAACAACCACCACTCAACATTAACACACACACACACACTCACACGAAACAACACACACACACTCACATGAACACACACACACACTCACATGAACACACACACCCACCCCACACTCACATGAACAAACACACACCCCCACATCACATGAAACACACACCACCACTCACACGACACACACACACACACACACTCACATGAACACACACACACACACACTCACATGAACACACACACACCCACACTCACATGAACACACACACACCCACACTCACATGAACACACACACACCCACACTCACATGAACACACACACACACTTTTATGGAAAAAAATAATTAGCTTTTCTGTTCCTTTTGTTAAAACTTAATTTTACTATCAAAAAGTGACATTGCATTATAATGTCTCACTGCAGGACGGCGTACTGGCAGAACTGTTAGAACGCCTGACAAAATTCTTAGCGACGTTTCGTCCGTATTTTCGTTCTCATTTGTAATTCCGCTGACAGAGACTTTGTTTTTCATAGTATCACGTCCATACAATAGGTACTCTTTGAACACTGGGGCCGATGTAATTGACGTATTCCCTTCCGCTAGCTTGCTGTCCCTTTGCCAACATTTTAAACCAATATTATACATTGCTATTATGTGTATCATAATGTTATTCATTGTGACAAATAAGCATTATGTAATATTATTCATAATGAATACTAGCTGTTAGTGTTATTACTATTTAATAGTTTCAATGTAGTTTATTGATTTTACTGTTAGATATTACATTGCCGTCCAGAGGAGACTATTCTGAAAAAAGAAACATTCCTCATAAATTTGATCGATTAGTTAGATCAAAGATATGCAAACGAAACCAGGGATACTGCCCGATCATATCTAGTAACATCAATACAGTTTATGTACGTTTTCAACATTTTATTGCTGTTGACGTATGTTTTATATTTCTGTCGGTCAATGAACTGCGGATGTTCTGGGGGGAGATCTTGGAGTTTATATAGAACATACAGACAACAGGATATTGTGTTTCAAGTCCGGTATAAAGACACACTATCACAGAAAAGGTAACACATGCATAACCATACACGCACAAATATAAACACACACACACACACACATTGACACATTTGTCTCAGGCCATGCTGGAGCATCGAACTGAAGGTGTGTTAGACGAAGAAATCGACACCAGGACTTATTTTGTGTAAGACTAGTACTTATTCTATTGGTGTCTTTGACAAACCGCAGTTTACTTAGACGTAAAACAGAACAATATTGCTAGTCAGGAGATGATGGAGTGAAGAACACACATGCGCACACATATAAATGAACACGCACACACATATATATGTGTATATATATGTGTGTATATACATATGTGTGTATATGTGTGTATATATATATGTGTGTATATACATATATGTGTGTATATGTGTATATATATATGTGTGTATATACATATATATATGTGTGTGTATATACATGTGTGTGTGTATATATATATATATATATATGTGTGTGTGTGTGTATATATATAAGGGCAGGCGCGGCTATGGTGGAAGAGAGAGAGAGAGAAAGAGTTAAATAGATAGATAGGTATATAGATATAATGAGAGAACAAGTAAACGGAATTCCCGGCATTTATTAACCACTATGATCGTTTTGACTCGGTCCCTCTCAGGTGAGGTTCTGTACCACTGGATATGGTGCATCATTCAGTGCAGATGTACCCCGTGAGGTGACTCGCTAAGATGTACCTCGCTCTTTAATCTCTGTTTCGCTTATTTCGGTGTGTATGCATTTACATTTCTTTATATACCTGTGACCAGAGGCGTACGGGAGACATTGTGAGAGAAAATGATTTCGAATCCGGAACTGTTCTCTTATATGTAGTAGAAATGTTACCTATCACAGCATTGTACGCACGCTTACACACACACACAGACACCACACACACACACACACACACATATCTCTTTCATTATTGCCCACAAGGGGCTAAACATAGAGAGGACAGACAAAGGGATTAAGTCGATTACATCGACCCCAGTGGGAAACTGGTACTTTTATTTATCGACCCCCGAAAGGATGAAAGGCAAAGTCGACCTTGGCGAAATTTGAACTCAGAACGTAACGACAGACGAAATACCGCTAAGCATTCCGCCCGGCGCGCTAACGTGTCTGCCAGCTCGCCGCCTTATATATATATAAAACACATACATGCTCGATGTTACACTAAGAAACCTTCATAAAATGCCACGTATAAGGTTCAGAAACAAAATTCTTCATCACATGGAATTGTGTGTGTGTGTGTGTGTGTGTGTGTGAGTATATGTGTTTGTATATTTATGTATATATAAACTAGTATAAGAATCCGTTTATAGGTGTATAGATTCCATGTTGGCGGGGAAATTTTTACGAATTGCATTCACTAACCTCAGATGAATTCAATTGTTAAAATATAAATAAAGTCTATTTTATCAACATCCAAATTGTCTTTCCGAATTCAAATATTTAATCTACTTTCGAAATAGCAAATTTAGCACGTCTTAAATATATATGCACACACACACACACACACACACACATATATATATATATATATATATATATGGAAATATTAGTTTTCACCCAGTCACGTTACAAACAAAATCACTCCACTTCATTGATCTGCTTCATTATTTCACACAATTAATACTCCATTTAAACAACCTTTTTTTTAGGGAAAGCAAAAGAATAAGTTTATTTTTCTCTACTTGCATTCTTATGGAAAAATAGATTCATAGATGTATCGCGTTCGTTC
>NC_043017.1:30257392-30314892 GCF_006345805.1 Octopus sinensis | reverse complement strand
TAGGAGGATCAGTTATGCGTCTTATCAACATATTCTCCTCTCAGATCAACACACTTATTGCAAAGGTCGTTCAGTTTTTCTAAGTTTTTTCTAACTCGGGAAGTTGAAACCTCCAACAAGGTCTTTCGTGATACCCCCAAAGCGAGAAACTTTCTAGCATCCACTCGTATAAAGTAGGGAGAGCTACAGCATAGAATCCTTCAAACCAGTATTTGATTATTTACCAAATATGATGCAGAAAATATGTTTTTGATATTAATGGTAACTATTTTTTAATATTCCATGGAAAATTGTGTGCAACGTGTGTAACCCTGTACATTTCAAAGTAAGATAATGTAATTATTTCATTGATGTGACCTATTAATATTAAAAGTTGGAAGCATTCCTTCCGAACTATTTTACCCAGCTCATATCTGCATGGCAACTGACCTGTATTACAATAGGGGAATTCTTTGCTTTTGTAACTAACCATGATAATTCATTTAAGTTTGTACTTCGTAAAAGTTTTCATGGAAAGTTCCTCTAGTATATCTTTTCTAATTATGTACAAATAAATGTTCATATGCGAGTGTGTATATGGGGTTTACGATATATATATATATATATATATATACTCTTTTACTTGTTTCAGTCATTTGACTGCGGCCATGCTGGAGCACCGCCTTTAGTCGAGCAACTCGACCCCGGGACTTATTCTTTGTAAGCCCAGTTCTTATTCCATCGGTTTCTTTTGCCGAACCGCTATGTGACAGTGACATAAACACACCAGCATCAGTTGTCAAGCGATGTTGTGGGGACAAACACAGACACACACACACACACACACACAAACACACACACACATATATATATAATATATATATATATATATATATACACACACGACGGGCTTCTTTCAGTTTCCGTCTACCAAATCCACTCACAAGGCTTTGGTCAGCCCCAGGCTATAGTAGAAGACACTCGCCCAAGGTGCCACGCAGTGGGACTGAACCCGGAACCATGTGGTTGGTAAGCAAGCTACTTACCACACAGCCACTCCTGCGCCTATATATATATATATACATATATATATATTGGCTGATGCATCTTTCGGAATGCAACGTAGGAGGTATATCTACACCGGAGGTTTCAATGCAACACGTTTTATAGCATCCCGCCTGCCAGGGACGGATGCAAATCAGGTCGAAACGATCGTTTTGATAAGTGTTGTAGTGAATTCCATTCCGTTCCCTTCCCTCATTTGTTTTTGTGTGTGTGTGAGAGAGTATGTATGTAGTTTAATATATTATATACAAGGATAATATTTATCGACAAAATTCGGGCGATGCGATGGGTACGAGAATGGCCCACTCGTATTGTAACCGAGTCATGGGATATTTTGAAATCAGTCTTTATCAAAAGGTACTAGAAAAATACGGCAACCCATTCTCCCTCTACATAGAAAATAACTGGAAGAGGTATTTACTCTTTTACTTGTTTCAGTAATTTGACTGCGGCCATGCTGGAGCACCGCCTTTAGTCGATCAAATCGACTCCTAGGACTTATTCTTTGTAAGCCCAGTACTTAATCTATCGGTCGCTTTTGCCGAACCGCTAAGTTACGGGGACGTAAGCACAGCAGCATCGATTGTCAAGCAATGCTAGGGGGACACACACAGACACACAAACACATACACAAACATATATATATGCATATATACGACAGGCTTCTTTCAGTTTCCGTCTACCAAATCCACTCACAAGGCATTGGTTGGCCCGAGGTTATAGCAGAAGACATTTGCCCAAGATGCCACGCAGTGGGACTGAACCCGGAACCATGTGTTTGATTAGCAAGCTACTTACCTATTTCTTTATTACCCACAAGGGGCTAAACATAGAGGGGACAAACAAGGACATACATAGGTATTAAGTCGATTACATCGACCCCAGTGCGTAACTGGTACTTAATTTATCGACCCCGAAAGGATGAAAGGCAAAGTCAACCTTGGCGGAATTTGAACTCACAGCGTAACGACAAGCGAAATACCGCTAAGCATTTCGCCTGGCGTGCTAACGTTTCTGCCAGCTCGCCGCCTTGCATGCTACTTACCACACAGCCACTCCTGCGCCTATCTGGATTACTGTCTCATTCTTTTGCATGAAAGGATAGAGAGACTTAAAGAATTTGAAGAATTTAAAGCAGATATAGCCAGACTTGACATAAACATTCAATTCACGATGGATTATAGCCATCGACAACTTCAATTCCTCGACATCCTCATTAACAAATCCAACAACGAAACAGAAGCAGATATATACCATAATCCCATGGACTCCAAGCAATATCTACCGTTCATCTCATCTCATTCCAGAAACACATTTTTTAAAAACCGGTTCCAATTCCTGCAATAATCCATAACGAAATACTTTTTATGTCACTTGACCATTTAACATCCTACTACTATCATGCCACTCCCGCATTCTCCTCTTCCCCCTCCTATTCCTTCTTTTTCCCTGCCAAGAATACACAATGACCTCTTAAATAAGAGAGACAGAGACAGGCAGAAACAAGGAAGATGCCACTTGTATTTGAATACTATGCAAATATTCTTTTTAAAAACTTTTCTTTTAACTTTTACAAAATTGAATTGATTTCCATACTTACAGTTGAAAAAGTCTCAATGACTGAAACCGGTACTGAAATGTTTTTTTTTTTTTTATAAACATATTTTAGCAATTTCTACCTTGACTTTTATTTCCATATTTATCAACTACTGTTTCTTTTCACCTATATATATATATATATATATATATATGTATATATGTATATATATGTATATATATGTATATATATGTATATATATATGTAATATATATGTATATATACATGTATATATATGTATATATATAGTATATATACATGATATATATATATGTATATATATATGTATATATATGTATATTATATATGTATATATATGTATATATATGTATATATGTATGTATGTATATATGTATGTATATATGTATGTATGTATATATGTATGTATATATGTATATATGTATATATATGTATGTATATATATATATATATAAAATTAGAGATAAAACCACTATTAGGCAACTGAAACTTAATTTTTTTTATTTTAACTTTAAATTTAAATAATTTATATTTTGAATTTTATATTTTTTATTATTTAATTTTTTTCTATGTATTGGTTTATGATTTTCACTGTTTGAGTTGCCTAATAGTGGTTCTATTTCTAATTTAATATATATATTTATACTATTAAATTAGATTTAATCCTAAATCTAATTTTTCTCTGTAAGTTTGGATTTACTCCCTAATATTATTATTATTATTATATATATATATATATATATATGTATATATGTGTGTGTGTGTAACTTGCTTACCGAAGTGTCGAAATGATGGTAGCTAAATCAAACATACAAACTATAGGCTTAGAACTTTCTTATCGATACGTGAAGAAAATACGTTAATATTGATGCATTGTCATGCTGATGATGCCTCGATGACAGCTTGGCATAATGATAACGACCGCTGAGAATGATAGTGGCGATGATAATGACGACGTTGATGATGGTGGTGGTGCTGATGACGACGACGGTGATGACGAAATTGTCGATGCCGACGACTATTGATATGAAAGATATGATATTAACAATTGGTTGCATGATAGCAATACGACAGATTTCTATGGCAAAGTACTTAAATTTTGACGTAGAGCAGGATTAGCAATAAAATTAAAATCGGTTCTAAGTGGGATATAAATCTATAAAATGGTGGGGCTGCGGCACTTACGTTGAGAGGATATCCGTTCTACAATAACTACTACTACTACTACTACTACTACCACCATCACTACTAGCATCCAAGGCGTTAACTCCGCTACCACTACACCCAGCAAGAACATACTGCTATTGTTACTACTACTACTACTATCACCACGTCTCCACAAGCACCATCACCACTATTATTACTTCCGGCAATACTAAGGCTGATGCTTCTACTAATACTAACACTGCTACTAATAATAAGGATAATGACAATAATAATAATGATTTCAAATCTTTGGCACGTGGACAGCCTGTGGAGAAGGAATTAAGTCAATTAAATCGACTTCAGTGCGTACCTGAAACTTATTTAATCGACCCTGAAGGAAGAAAGGCAAAGTCGACCTCGGTAGTATTTGAGCTCAGAACATAACGGCAGCCGAAATACCTATTTCTTTTTCTACCCCCAAGGGGCTAAACACAGAGAGGACAAACAAGGTCAGACAAACGGATTAAGTCGCTTACATCGACCCTAGTGCGTAACTGGTACTTAATTGAATCGACCCCGAAAGGATGAAAGGCAAAGTGGACCTCGGCAGAATTTGAACTCAGAACGCAGCGGCAGACGAAATACCGCTAAGCATTTCGGCCGGCGTGCTAACGGTTCTGCCAGCTCACCGCATTACTGATAAAAACAACAACAATAATAACAACAATAATAATAATAATAGTAATAATAATAATAATGATGTTGATGATGATAAGAAAAAGAAGCAGAAGAAGAAATATTCTTTTATTAGCCACAAGGTCTGACATTCAATAACCTTAAAGCACATGCAACAACATAAAAGACAAAAGCGGGACGATACAATGAGATTTCCGAAAGTAAACAAACCGTAACAATAACAAATTAATCAAAGTAAACCTCTCAATAGGAGGGGCACTTTAAGGTCCTCGTGGGGAACCCCACAAAATCCACGGGTGCCTGATCAACATGACAAGAGCCCTTCTTTTATTTTTCACATGTGCATTCCCAGAATTGGTCCTTTCACACTGGCCATTCTTCCTTACATTCACCCACTTTTCAACAAAGTTGCTTGAAGGCAACAGTTCTCTCTCCATCCTCAACTTCATTTTTAAGTGAAATTTCAGAGATGACGAGGGCTAGGTCTAATAGGAAAGTGTCTGTCTTTAACCCCTTTCAAAAGGGGTCCGCCATACTACCTCTTTCGCTACGGCCTCTAGAAGAATAATAATTGCTTGCCCCACCCGGCCAAAAGAGGGCGACGGGGCAATCTTCACAATGGATTCAGCTAGTGGGCAGGTCTCTCATACACACGACAGCAGGTGTTCGACATACACCCACATGTCAGCATTACTCTGCCACTAGAGCGGTTCGAAACGGTTTCATCGTCCTGGACGTTCCTCGGGCAGGTCCGGCTGACCGCACTTCCTTACCTGTAAAGTTTATCTCGGACAAGTGATTGGAAAGGAAACGATTGAGCTCAACATAAAGGAATATAGAACTTTAACAGAGTTAACAATAGTGACGGTTATGCAGGAAAGGCGACGTTATGGCAGAGTGAATCAGAATAACGGAATAATAGATGTTTACTGATTACATAATTATTCCAGTGCTACCTGGAATGTTAGAAAGAAACATGTACAAAGAATAGGGTCATTGGAAAGGAAAGGAATGTGCTTATCTTAAAGGAATATAAAACTGTAACTGAGTGAACAGTGATGGGTATAAAGGAAAGGCAAGTTTATGACAAATACGGCTAGAATAATGGAGTAATAGATGTCGGAAGGAATTGGTACAAATAATAGGGTGAGAGTTTTTATAAATGTAAATTAAGTGTGAGGTTTTAAAGCAAAACAAAAATTATATAGTGACGTCTGTTTGCCATATAAATATGGCTAACCCCTAAAGGTGGATGCTACTGTAGTTTGCAGCCCCAGGAGGACACCTCCTCCAGCTGGCTATAGACACACTTTCTGTGCCCTATCAGTATTTGCAAAAGGAAGCCATCCTTCCCGTCTCAAACTTATGATACACACGGACTCGAGTTTCTGGGTATTGACCCGTCATCGGCGTGTGACAATCACAGTTGTTGATGAGAAGCTGGTTCCCTTCACAAATACTTAAACCTTTTTCCAGTATCGATAGACACTGATATCGAAAAGGTGTAAACAAACAATAATAAATCTCAGAGCGAGTTATAAACAGTAGCTACAACACATCGTGACGTCTGTTTGCCATATAAATATGTAATAGTTGTCTAAATGTCACGAAATTATGTGCATATAAAATCGACTCATCGATGTATAGCTACATATTCACGCATTAGTGAATGCACAGACATACGCAAACACACTTACAAAAGACACGCATCAATCCACACGTATTACCATATATGCATACCTTCACGTACATAGACACAAACACATACATATACGCATGTATGTATGTATGCTCCTTTAGCTAACTCTCCGTAAAAGAGTTGTTTTGGCATCCTTAAATCCTTCATTCTGACCAGATGACCACTCCATCTGAGCTTTTGCTTTAACACAAGAGCTTCTATACTTTCACACCGAGAGTCTTCCAGTATTTCAAGATCACTGATGCGGTCCTTCCACTTAAAGCCATAGATCCGTTGTTTAAGGTGGTATCGATATGTGTATAAGGACTTGCTGACACATGGGAAGGCATAGCTATTGATCGTAGCAGGTGGAGAAGGATTGTGCATGAGGGGACAGCCACTTTTGAGAAATCTCGAGTTGCACATGAGAAAGTAAGGAGGGATGTCAGGAAGGGCATCGCTGTTACACTTCCAGAAGGGAAGGGTCTTCCTTTGATGCTGACATACAATGTCTATGCAAGACCCTGCCTCAGTAAAGCTGAACTCAAGAGTCATCTTCGTAGTCATGAAACGAGACAGATGAGTGCCAACCTGGCCACCATACTAATCATGTGTCGGGCATGTGGAAGTGTGTAATTCGGTAGGAGGACTTAAACGACATGCAAAGGTACATGAAGCCCAGTTACAACTACAGCCGATTATTACCGGTAAAGGTTTTAGTTGCTAATTTTGTACAAGACATTGTAGATCTTTAGCTGGGCTAAAAAGTCACATTTGATCACAGCACCAGTAACAGTTAAGCTTCGTGCAATGGCCATACTCGATAACGAGGGGGCAACCACCATGTATGTATGTATGTATGCATGTATTGTTTGAAAGAGAAGTGAATGTTAAGTACAAGTTAGATCGAATAAGATTTTAAAGCGATGATTTCCCGTTCCTCTCAGTTCCTCTTGGTCGTGTAACTTCACACACTTTTGGACTATCGGGGTTATGTGTGGGTTATTTCAAGGCTCTAATCATGTGTATGGAAATTCTAAGTTTTGTACCAACAAGCGTAACTAAATAATTATTGGCACTGCACACATAAGTCGCAGAGTACTTTCAATAAAATAGAGAAAAGAAAACACTTAACGCATCGAAAACACGCAATACAAATGAGACTACTCAAATAACAATATTAGTATTAACAACAATAACGGTATTAATAGTACTGATAATGATCATAAAAATATCGAGAGTGTGCCAAAGTAGATGAAAGATTAACTCCTTTAGGTGAGTGAATATAGAAATCTGGCAGAAAAATATTATTAAATGAGTCACAGTTGAATAGAAGAAAAAATAATGCCCTGGGAGTTTAGCAGAAATAACGAGTTTTAAGATGAAAAGAGGAATGTAACATCATCATAAAACAATTTATTGAAAATGGCTATTGTAAGTACGTGTGGGATTTCTCCAAAGAAAATGAGACAGTAATAAACTGATATAATCGTAATTAAAAGTAGGACAGTTAGATTAGATAATTTGTGATTGTTGATTAGTCCACATATGTTAATGTTAGGAAAAGGAACAGAAGTGAACTGATATAGCAAACTTTAGTTCCTCAATTAGCATTGTCGTTTATCTTTTCCCTTTTTACTTCTTTCAGTCATTACACTGCGGCCATGATGCAGCTCCAGCTTGTAATGATTGTGTTTTTTTTTTAACTCGAACGTGGCACTTATTTTTTCGGTTATTTTGTCGAACCACTAGGTTATGAGGACCTAAGTAAACCAACAGCGGTTGTAAAGACGCGTGGGGTTGGGTTGGGAGCACATGCTACGCACACACATGGGTATATACATATATATATATATACATACTCACACGCACACACAGTCATATCTATGTATATATATATATATATTCTGTTATATATATATATATATATACTGTTATATATATATATATATATATATATATATATTGATATTTTGTTGTGTCTGGGGAGAGCGCCTTATTATTTAACACACTCACCGGTAAAATTTCCACTTATTTCTTATTTTTATTTTCTAAAATTTTTTTTGCGTCTTGCAACCTTTTCAATAGTCACACGAACTCATATAGAGAATCATGTAAACCAAATCAAAAAACGAAATATATATACATACATTTATGCATTTGTATATATATGTTTGTGTGTGTATGTGTATATCTATGTATTCAAATACACACACACATACAAATATACGACGGAATTCTTTCAGTTTCCGTTTAGTAAATTCCACTCAGAAGTCTTCTCAGACCGAGTGTATACTTGAAGATACTATTCCAAGGCACCACACAGTGGGGTTGAACCCAGGGGCATGTGATTGGGTAGCAACATACCTAGCAACTGGTTATGATGCCTCTCTTCCATTAACTACATTCACTGATATCAGATCTAACCTTTACACTAATAAAATTTCTACAGTTTCTCCAGTATTCAGAGATTTATACGTTAGCCTTTCTGATTCCTAAGAATACCAGTCTGTGCAACCACTCTAATATTACGCTCACTTTAGTACTTGTTGGCCAACGGGCGTAGGTATTAATAATGTCGTCTTACATCAACTTAAATCTCTCTTTTAACTGATCTGCACTACATGGTTTCTCATTTCTCTCTATATATATCTGCCCTTCTCTCTCCTGTCACCCGCTAGATGGCTTGAGGGAATTTTGTGAGAGGAATGTGATTGCATTCGACATCAGGAAATCTTTCTACCGAGTCAAGAACGCGATGCTTGTACAGATATATCCGATCATTCTCTTATTTCTTTTACCGTTAGCTTTGCATTAGATCGCAATATTTGTATGTTTGTTTTTTTTTTTTGTTTTTTTTAAGGGGGAGATAGAGAGAGAAAGAAAGAGAGGGAGAGCAGAAATGTTAACACACTGGAAAAAATAATTAGATGTAATTCTTCGAATTTTCTTTATGATGTCTATGCCCTGCCAAGACCGATTTTACCTTTCATTCAAGTTTTGATCTCCCCCAATGCCTACATTACATTTCATTCATCTGGGTTCCATGTAATAAGTATTGACATCGATTTTATTGACTAGGTTCATCTCCCAAACTTTCGTGGCCTTGTTGGTATAGTAGAAATGATTTCTACTGTAGCAACATTCTACTATAACAAACAATAGAAAGGTAACCAGCTGTTCAATGTAAAGTATGGTTGGACTGAGACATCAGACGCTTTCATAAAATATCGAATGACCATAGACTGACTATTGTTTTTATTATAGTTCTACCAAAATTATTTTTTTAATGAAAACTAGAATAATGAATCCATGAACGTATAAATTTAGTAATAGATCGACATCATTTACCTTATTCAGTATCGAACATTCAGTACAGCTTAAATCCTTTAGTTGCTACGATAGAAAAGTTAACACCGTATTTGAAACACTATACGAATGTACGAGTTTGACCTTCCAGAGAATTGATGAAATTGAAATTAACAAATTTTATCTCCTTCATTTTATCTGAAATTTATTTTTTCAATGTGACAAAGTTATTTATGTTTTAGCTGCATTATCGTAGCCAAAATTTTTTTTTTCAAGGAAATTAATTTCTATTGTATTCGTGTTTTGTTTTTAATAATCCTAGAAACATTCAGTTGATGTAATCTAACATTTTGTAAATATTTCCAATACATTCAAATGCAATTTCAATTTGTTTTAATATCTTATTCATGTAAAATTCTTTTCTTTTTTTACTTCCATATTCCTTTCTTTCATTGTTTTAATATTTGTTTCCTTCATGGCGTTCTCCTTATTTGCGCAAATTCCATGGGAATCTTGTTTAGCTATAAATAAATGCATAAAAGCACTGAACAAAAACATCAATTATTCAAATTTTATTTACTTATAATCTAGATTTTTGGGTGAATCAGAACAACTGTACGATGTACTTTTATGAGCGGTACAAAATATTAATATACCTATATAACATAAATGAATAATAAGATTTTGTGTATTTGCGTTCAGATGTAATCTCATTCAGTGTTAGTAGAATTAAGACAAATACCTACGTTAAAAGTTATTTCTAACGATGCATCTTCCATTTAGCATTTATTCTCACAAAAGTGATAAAGACAGTTTATAATCTGCTCCTTTCGAATAAAAGATATTATATATAAGGCGCAGGAGTAGCTGTGCAATATGAAACTAGCTTCCCAACCACATTGGTTCCGCGTTTAGTCCCACTGCATGGTAACTTGTGCAAGTGTCTTCTACTATATCCTCGGGCTGACCAAAGCCTTGTGAGTGGATTTGGTAGACGGAAACTGAAAGAATCTCACCGTATATTTGTGTATATATATATATATATATATATAAACATACTCACAGACACACACACGCATATATATATATAATATATATATATATATATATTTATATATATACATACATACATACATACACACACACACACACACACACACATATATATATATATATTATATATATATATATATATATATATATAATCATCAAAATAGGGGAAACTGATATGTTATCAACGATTTGTGAAATGAGCTCAAATTTAGGCCCTGACACGTTTTCCAGCAACCCTCCTAAAGGAATGGAAAAGGGCTCTAGCAAGACCACTTCAGATTCTCTGCCAGAGCTTCTTCATAACTGGAAGAATTCCCAATATGTTAAAGGAACGCATAATATGCCCTATCCATAAGGGAGGAGGTAGTAGAGTAGAGGCTAAAAATTATAGACGTCTCTCTGGAACTTCCCATGTCAGCAAAATCATGGAGCGCATCTTCAGGAGGAAAGTGATTGCGTTCCTTGAAGATAATGAATTGCTTCCTGACACCCAGCATGGCTTTCGCTCAGAAAGAAGTAGGATTTTCACAGCTTTTGCAGAACTATGACTGGGCGTTGAAACAATTAATGAATATCTTAAATGTGGATATAATTAATAAGATTGATCATAGGATTATATGTAACAAACTACGGAGACCCGGCATAGCTGGGAAAATCGGATAGTGGTTACATGACTTCTTAAAAGACAGAAACCAAGCTGTAAAAGCGAAATGAGCGAAGAGGGGAGAGGTGTGCAGTGATATATGTGGAAGATACTGGAAGGTTTAGCACCAAACATTGGAATTGAGAGTTATACCAGACCCCTGAATGGAGGTCACTGTTCAAATAGTCGCAGCTGTCCCGTTTAAGGTGTACTGCAATAACCTTGGATTTAAGGGCCCACAGTTATTTAACGCTTTACAAAAATATTCTGAGGGATCTCCACACAGTGGGTAGTTGGTTTCATGAAACAACTTGTCCTCTTGCTATCCAAGATCCCAGATGAACCAATATCAAGGAAGGAAACACAAAAGAGGGCGGCAAGATCGAACTCTCCTCTTCACCAATAGACAATCACAAAGAATTGGCAAATTAAAAGGCGATTACATGGGCGGTGCCCCAGCATGGTCACAACTTTAGAGCTAAAACTTATAAAATAATATATATATATATATATATATATATATATTTATAATAAGATTAGCTCGTATATAAGATTAACTCATATATATATATATACACACATACATACAAACATATATACATAGATACATACAAACATATATACATAGATACATACAAACATATATATATATAGATACATACAAACATATATACATACAAACATATACATACATACATACATACATACATACAACATATACATACATACAAACATATACATACATACATACAAACATATATACATACAAACATATATACATGCATACAAACATACATACATACATACAAACATATATACATACATACATACAAACATATATACATACATACATACAAACATATATACATACATACATACAAACATATATGCATACATACATACAAACATATATACATACATACATACAAACATATACATACATACATACAAACATATATACATACATACGAACATATATATGCATACATACAAATATATATATATATATGTATATATATACTTAAGTACACACACATACATAAATATATGTGTATATAGATAGATATCTATAAAGTGTGTTCGTATGTATAAATATATGTAATTACACATGCATGCGTATAGAGGTCGCGCAGCAATTTTCAGTTCAGCGCAAGAGATGCACTTCATTTCCTCCTCATCATCACTCTACATCCGAATCCTTAACTGGTGTCTGTCTGGAACAGTCATTTCCTAGATTTTGCCATTAGTACTGGTTAACATAATTACCTGTTTCAGATTGTCTGTATATTTCTTCTTTGGCTTGTGTTTTAGGCACCTTACCTTGATTCAGTTTAGATTACACTGACTCTCTGCTGAATCGACTCTCCCCTACATGAACTATTTGACCAGAGAGACTAGGCCTTTCTTTCATTATTGAATAGTTCGTATTAATCAAACACCAATATAGAAATTTTGTCGTTCTCAGCTTCAAGTACATCCTATTTCTCTCTCGTGACCTTCGAGATACACTGAGTGTATCAACAAATGTGTTGTGGCTGAAAGTCTGTTGAAAAACTGTTTTGAATGCACGGAGGGAGTGGGTTGGGGGCTTTGCTATTGAGGTTTCTTTTGAAGGGATTGGCATTCGATTTCAATGTACTGTTGATTTATTTTTCATGGCTGGTTACACTTGTGTTTGTCCTTGGCTGACCTTCAAGAATTCTCCAGTCATTCGGTTTATTGGCTTACATTTACACATACATCCTTTTTATTATATATCTACATTTATACACACATACGTATACATACATGACATACGTGATCACACACCTACATGCATACATACGTCAATCCATACACACCCTCACATATGTATAAACAGAAAGAGAGAGCACGTTTAAAATAGTGCAATATTGGTTTACCAAATATTATTCTGTTAATTTCTTGTTTCAGTCAGTTGACTGCAGCCATGCTGGAGCGTCGCCTTTTAGTCTAACAAATCGACCGCAGGCCTTATTCTCTGGAAGCCTATACTTTCTCTATCGGTCCCTTTTATCGAGCCGCTAAGGTTACGGTAACGGAATGACACCATCATCGTTTCTCAAGCGATGGTTGGGGCACACACACACACACACGCACGCACACACACACACACGCACACACGCACACACGCACACACGCGCGCACACACACACACACACACACACACACACCACACACACACACACACACGAGAGACAGGATTCTTTCAGTTTCCGTCTGTTAAATGCACTCACAAGGCTTTGGTCTCGGGGTGATTGTAGAAGACACTTGTCCCAGCTGGCACTCAGTGGGACTCAACCCGGAACTATGTGGCAGGTAAACAAGCTACGTACCACACAGCCACCCCTAGTTATATATATATACATATATATAAACACATACATACATACATGCGCACACACACATACATATAGACTTGAAAAAGCCTTGTCTATCGTGTTAAGAAAACCTAATAAAGAAGCATAGTGAGAAAATTCCAAGATATTACCACCGTTCGGAATATACATCGCCCTTGTGCTGCATACAATAATAATCATTTCTACTTCAAGCACAAATCCTGGAAATTGGATGAAGGGATTAAGTCGATTATATCGACCCCAGTGCGTAACTGGTATTTAAATTATCCGCCTCGACATTTGAAAGGCGACATTTGGACTCAGAACAAGAAGATAAACAAATACCTATTTCTTTACTACCCACAAGGGGCTAAATACAGAGAAGACAAACGGATTAAGTCGATTATATCGACCCCAGTGCGTAACTGGTACTTATTTAATCGACCTCGAAAAGATGAAAGGAAAAGTCGACCTCGGTGGAATTTGAACTCACAACGTAGCGGCAGACGAAATACCTATTTCTTTACTACCCACAAGAGGCTAAACACAGAGAGGACATACAAGAACAGACAAGCGGATTAAGTCGATTATATCGACACCAGTGCGTAACTGGTATTTAATTTATCGACCCGGAAAGGATGAAAGGCAAAGTCTACCTCGGTGGAAATTTGAACTCAGAACGTAACGGCAGACGAAATACGACTACGCATTTCACCCGACGTACTAACGACTCAGCCAACTCACCGCGTATCTGCATTGATTAATAATAATAATAATAATAATAATAATAATGCAGTGAACTCTCTTCCTCACCTCTTCCCGCCCCGAGAGAATTTGAGTTCATGAGAAAATATTTATGTATCGCCTGAGGTAACATAACTAGAACTCATAATGCAAGAAAACGATTACATAATTAAATACTTGCAGGCCTGGAGAACTATTCTTTTATCTATTCACATTTTACAGAAGCCCCAAAACAAATCGTATAATATTATACGTGTAATACGTATAATATTACTACTGGATAGTACCGGGTGAAAACCGAAGGTAGACGAGTTTTTTTAATCTACTACGTTCTGAATAGAATATAACATAATTATATATGTATATAGATATATTCCTATACGTTTATAAGCGGATCCTTTGGCTGCCAAGGTTACAAAAATTCAAGTTTATCGAATATTATAAAGTTTACTACATTAATTTAGTTTTTCGAGTAGAATTTTCGAGCGGTTTGCTATCGATTCTACTAGGTCACCGCCTAATATGCCCAAATATTGGTGTGTATGTAGGTTTTCATTTTAGAAAAGCGATTATACGTAGAATCAACGAGTGATGTATATAATATATGAGTTACAGTTCATACATGGCTCTCTTCCAAGCGTCTCTTGAGATTTCTTTAATTCGTTATATAGTTAATATTCAACAGAAATATAAATGTTTCCTATACATATTTTGTCCAAGAATATGAGAGATCAGAGGAAATTATGACGTCATGACGCTTCAGCCAAGAATAATACGTTACAAGCAAGAGAATTAAAATTGAATAAATTACTCTGTTTTGTATGATTTTACAAATTAAGACTGACAGAATTCTTTGTAAACATTCCTTTCAAGTGTCATTAACGCATCATAATAAAAACTCACTAGCACCCCAGAACATACTGAATTTCCCTATGACAAAGAAGTTATTTGTTTAACGATACTGTACTTTTGTTGCAAAGGATATACTACAGGCGCAGGAGTGGCTGTGTTGTAAGTAGCTTGTTTACCAACCACATGGTTCCGGATTCAGTCCCACTGCGTGACACCTTGAGCAATTGTCTTCTACTATAGCCTCGGGCCAACCAAAGCCTTGTGAGTGGATTTGGTAGACGGAAACTGAAAGAAGCCCGTCGTATATATGTATATATATATATATGTGTGTGGGTTTCTGTGTCTGTGTCCCCCCCAGCATCGATGGACAACCGATGCTGGTGTGTTTACGTCCTCGTAAATTAGCGGTTCGGCAAGAGAGCCCGATAGAATAAGTACTAGGCTTACAAAGAATAAGTCCTGGGGGTTGATTTCCTCGACTAAAGGCGGTGCTCCAGCATGGCTGCAGTCAAATGACTGAAACAAGTAAAAGAGTAAAGAGTAAGAGTACTGTGTTTTTTTTGGGGGGTGGGGTTACGAATGACTCCTTCTTGATGTCGTATATATACTTATTCAAAGGTTTCCTAGTCGAAATATTTGGCAGTCTTTTGTCGCCAATGTTTGCTAAAGGAACCTGAAAAACTAGGTGTGGGTACATCTTAAAACGCACGACCATCTTTGAAAGAAAGGAAAACTGTTCACTGCTCTCTTATATATACAAAGGCTTAAATGACCTTGATCTTGTAAGTGTTGAATCAAAACTCACAGGTACGGAAATATTGGTCCAGCAATTTCGGGAAGGATATAAGTCGATTACCTCGTGTCTACTTATCAACCGGTACTTAATCGATCCTGAAGCGATGAAAGGCAAAGCTGATCTCGGTGGAATTTCATTGTAAAGATGAACGAAATGCCAATAGACATTTTGACCGGCATGGTAATCTTTCTGCCTATTCGCCACCTTACACAGGCCCGAAATGTTGGTTTCAAGGCCAACAATTTCTTAGAGAGGCTAAATCGATTACATCAACGGCGGTACTCACCCGGAAGTCATTTTATCGAACTCGGAAGGATGAAAGGCAAAGTCGACCTTGGCGGTATTCCAACTCAGAAGGTAAAGACAGACGAAATGCCGCTAAGCATTTTGTGTCAACCATCATCGTTAGTCCCAGCTCCCATAAATGACTAACTTTAAAAAATCTATCTATTTATATGACCATGTATATTCTTAAATGACTTTTTCTTATATCAAAATCCATGATCGGATAGTCATTTTATCAACACTGGAATATTTCATGTGTGTACATATAGAAAGTAAACTGTTTAATAGAATTCTCTTTTTCCACTTAGAAAACTTCTCTAATCAAATGTAGCATATCTCCACAACGATCTTCAGGCCGAAGCACCTATTGTGTTCATTAAAGAACTGTTGATAAATTTCGCTATCCAGAATATTTTACAGACGTCATTGTTTTCAGTTATAAAGCGATACAAGATACATGCAGAAAAATCTCTAAATGTCGCTAGGTAATTAGAAAGAAAAATATCATACACATTCCCTATGGCATTCTATTCTTAATTAATTGCATTTAATTTAAACTGAATTAATTTGAATTGTGGTACTTGTCGCCCCTGCTTTTTTGCTTTGTTTTTGTTTTGCTTTTTGTTTTTTGACCAGAAGCAATCATTAAATGGTCGATAGTCGTTACTGCAATATTCTATTTTCCTTGCTACATCGAGCTCACTGGTCAATAATTTCTTCTCTCGCCCCTCTTAAATCATATCCAGTCTTTTACTGGAGACTTTATGCAACATTTATATTTTATTCTTCCGTTTGTTTGTCATGCCTGCCATTGTGAGAACTGTTGATATAATGGAGAAAGAAATATATTTTATTTATCAATTTTTCCTTAAAAGAAACTTTCTTTTTTTCCTCCATAGTATAGTACAGAATATATGACCATTGCCCATAACATTTTAGAACTAAGGGACTTAGTTTTATTTCCGAAAATCAATCTTAGTGAGCAGGTAGTGTAATGTAGGCAGGGCGAATGTTTTAATACGATTCTAAAGCTGTAAATATTTTCGTGGGAAATCTATTGCCAAGTTCAGAGAAATAAAACATGCAGAATCAGAATGAAGATCAATTAATTCTTTTGTATTAATTTTTCTTTTTTCATCTCAATAGTAGCATACATTCAGTGAGAAAACTTATTTATCACGAATTTGACAAATATTTCTGTTAGTAATGCTGGGTCTATCGCGTAATAAATCTGCTTTGTCTGACTGAAATATCTATATGATAGCGGGTTATCGGAGCTATTATATGAGATGAATCTCAAACAACAGCAGCAGCAGCCGATCTGCAAGTGGTCTGAAGGCCTGTTGCTGTTGTTCATCATAATTGGTTTTCTTCCCTATGATTGATTACTAAGGTGAAAGTAAAATAACGACTTTCTTCAGAACAGACAAGCAATATAGAATTATGGATCAGGATTTTAGAAACGTCTTTGAAGTCGGATTTTATTCACTTTCAGTTTCTGTCATCAAGAATACTGAATCTTCTAAAGAAAACAAAGCAGGGAAGAAAGAAAGAAAGTAGCAGTCCACAACTAACGAAAAATAAATATATTCTTCTGAAAATTGCAATGCAACACATACAAAATGTAAATAAACGAATAAATATAAAACGGGGAAACGGAAGACAATTATCCTATTGAAGAAGGAGAATAAAGTGTATACGTATTTCTCCATATTTCCCTAAATCCAATATACGTTTAACTATCTTTACCTAAGCGTCACTGTTTCTCTCTCTCCTTCTCACACGTCCTTTATATATATATATATATATATATATATATATATATATATATATATATATATATATATATATACAAACAATTTTTCATTATTATTATTATTATCATTATAAATTTTGTTGAATATGATAAATCAGCCGAATTGTTTTGCAATAAACAAAACCAAAAAAAAAGCAACAACAATAATATTGAATATAAAATGAACGTTTGTATTTTATATTCAGTAATTTTCTATGAAATATGTGAAGATATTAGAAGTTTCTTCTATAGTCTTGTGATGTATGATTGCTGTAACATCATTGCTGTAGTATCAGAGAAAGATGGAGTAAATTACGATGTCGGTTTACTGTCTTCTTGGAAAATCCGATATCTGAATACATAGGATATCGGAGAAATAACCAAATGGGGGCCAGTTTCGTATCCTATGGTCGGAATGACGTTGTGTCTCTTTAATCCGTAAGCATTCGGTTTATTTTTGTCATATATAATGTTTAATATTGTTTTGAATTAATCATGCATCATCTTATATCTGCAAAATTTTTGCGATTGATTGTTGATTTTAGAATGGCATTGTAGGGTATGTGCGTGAGGATGGATCTGGTCGGTTTGAACCTAAAACGGGTAGAGTATTTATGCCTGATGTGGACGGTTCACTGGATCTTTACCTTTTGACCGGCAGATTTAAAAAATAATTTTTTGTAACTAGACACTTTCAAACTTCGTACACTGGTAGAATGTGTCATATAAAACATCTTTTACTCATAGCGTTTTTGAGAAAAGCTTATATTTAGGAAGTTATTTCACGTTAAAATTGTAGTATACTCTTTACTCTCTCTTTTACTCTTTTACTTGTTTCAGTCATTTGACTGCGGTGGCCATGCTGGAGCCCCGCCTTTAGTCGAGCAAATCGACCCCGGGACTTATTCTTTGTAAGCCCAGTACTTATTCTATCGGTCTCTTTTGCCGAACCGCTAAGTGACGGGGACATAAACACACCAACATCGGTTGTCAAGCAATGGGAGGGGACAAACACAGATACACACACGCATATATATATATATATATTATATATATATATATATATATATTATATATATATACACATATATACGACGGGCTTCTTTCAGTTTCCGTCTAACAAATCCAATCACAAGGCTTTGGTCGGCCCGAGGCTATAGTAGACACTTGCCCAAGGTGCCACGCAGTGGGACTGAACCCGGAACCATGTGGTTGGTAGACAAGCTACTTACCGCACAGCCACTCCTGCGCCTGTATCTCGGTAATTTCAAACAAACAATGACGTGTATTCAGCTGAATAAAATTACTGCTGTTGTTTGTCAACAAGAACTTGCGGTGGTGTATAATTCGTTTGTCACTGTTGTATCTGACAACCCTAACCCTAAAATCCTAACCCTAAAACCTTAACGCTAACCCTAACCCTAACCCCAAAGCCCTAAAGCTAGTACAAACGCTCGAACAATGTCATAAATAACAGTGACAAACGAAAAATACACCGCCGATAGTTGTTGAAAAACAACGGCAGTAATTTGAATCAGCTGAACACACGTCATTGAATGGTTGAAATTACCAAAATACTACAACTTGAATGTGAAATAACTTTCTAAATATAAGCTTTTCTCAGAAACGCTAAAAGTAAAAGATGTTTTATATGACACATTCTACTAGTGTCAAAAGTTTGAAAATGTTTAGTTAAAAAAAATCCTTTTTAAAAAAACCTGTTGGTCAAAAGGTAAAGGTCCGGTTCACTTGTTAAAGAGTTAAATCATAAATAACTGATTCAGTGTACTTCAACATATTAGGTTTAAGTTCGTACTTTCCCCTTCGTCTCCAAATAAGAAACAAGTTCATTTTCTAAATGGATTTATCTAGGCATTCTCTGAAGGAATCGACAGGGTTGATTCTACCGGGCGAGTAACTCAATGTTGACGCCTCAAGTATGATTGAATGGGGAGGAAAATGACTTCATTATGGTTACGTACGGGACATTGCAATGCTGGCAAAAGTATAGCTGATGAGAAAAGGAGGGACTGTGTGTAGATATACTGTAGTAGTAGTAGTCGTGGCGGTGTTACTCACGGAGTGAGAAAACAACCAGAATGTGAGCCAAATATCGGGATTTGCTGAGAAACTATTCCATGTCAATAAATCAGTTTTGGAGTAATATAGTCTTGGACCAGAGCAGTAATCCATCTTTCGATGACACCGAATTTTCTGAAAAGTTAATATTTATTGGCAGCTGAAAATGTTGTTGGTGCTTAAGGGAAAGGCAACACTGGGTTATAAACTCTTTGCTACGAAGTATTTACTAGAGCTTGGGCTACAAATTCTTTTGAGTAGCATTGAAAGGCTCAGAGTATCCAGAATACCATTGACACACGACCCTACTATCGGTGGATCTTGCAAAAGTAGTTCAATGTTGTAGCTCGGATAAAATTGACTCCACATAAAATACTTGCATCTAAAAAGGGTCAGGGAAGGAACTGATAACACATTAGACAATGCAGTATTAATTGCACACTACATGGTAGAAAGAACTGCACGGACGCCCTTCAAAATGTCTAATTCAAGCATTACAGACGTGGAGCTTTACAAGACCTACTACTACTACTACTACTACTACTACTGGTGCTGGTGCTGCCGCCACTACTTCTACTATGAATAGTTATAATAATGCAAGAGTTACCGTAAAGATTGAAGTGATTCTTTCTAAAATGTGATTATATATTTTCGCGAACTCGGAGAAGATCATTGTGCAGAAAAGTGTAATAGGTTTAATGATCCATGGCACGCTGGGATAAAGGTTTACGCGAAAATGAAGAAACTGTATGTTTGCCATAATATGATCTCAGGAAATTAAATGCTACAAGACAGATATATGTGTTCTTAATACTAAAATATCTGAGGTGGATTGGAGTCATTCGTTTTTGTTTTTTTTTTGCTTTGAGATAGAGAGACGAACTACAAAAATGGCAAGTATATGAAAAGTCTATTGTCTCTTTTGGCCACAGGAGGAACTGATAGTTAAAAAGAATCTTTTCCACGAGGTTGAGCTCATAACCTTCAAGCAAGGTATTACAAAACTCAACAAGAACTCACGTAAACAAATTCGTAAAAGAATGTATCACTCAAAGCCCTGGTATGAATGCAAAAGATGTTTCAAAAGAAAAATTCCAATAATGGGTTAATGATCAAGTAATGCGCAAATGGGTGACAGTTAGTATACTATATAAAACAGGGAAGGGCTATAAAATACTGAGAAAAACTATCTTTCATTTTGGGTAATTTCTTCATAAATTTAATACAAGTTCGTTTGTCAATAAACTGCACCTGGTTCCCGAAAATTTATTGTAGAATATTTTACATTAGGTATATATATATATATATATAATATATATATATATATATATATATATATATACACATTCCTATTCGTGTCTGTGTTATTAGTTAATCTGCCGTGTAGTATAGCTGTCGTATATTTTGTACCACAATATATCTTTTTACATAAAGGTTCACGAAATATTCGTATATATTGTATACCAAGCTAACACATTAATCTGATACATAGTATCTTTTACTATCTTTGGAGATGTCTGCACTGCAGGGCCACCGTTCAAAGAATTGTAAATGACTGTTTTCCTCACACCATCTGACTTTTGTTTGGTTTTGTTTCTATAACATTTTAAATGGTGCGTGAGTTATGTTATACTGAAATGACGTCCGCATATTATGATTCCAAAGACGAACAGCAGACAAGCTAGACACATTAAACTCTCTTCAACGGAAGCTTTTGAAATTATATGTATTGATTTATTGTCAACAGGAAAAAATATTACCATCTTTTAAGTGTTTTACTATCATCTAGGCTCTCCTTGTAGTAGTCTGAGTTAATGTTGCTTTTGTTATTGTAGGTGTTTGACCTCAGGTTAGTTCTGAACGAGGACACATGCTCGCATCACAACTAAATTTAAAGTAACCATCAGTCATTTCAAAAATTTTAGTACAATGCGAAATGATGTCAAAATGGTTGCTTTTCATAGCCGACAAACAGACCCTGTAGAGATTACGTCATTAATACGATTTCCAGAATTTATTTAGTGCCTTTTCTTGGCGAATAAACCATGTTCGTTTAGGTTTATAACCAAATTCCTTCTATATATATATGTATTTTGGTGTCCAGTCTATAAACTTTCCTTCTCAGGGTGGTCGTTTATAAATTGAAAGTTATTTGATAACTATTTCCATAAATTACTATTTCGTATCAATTCACCTCTTCTTGCAAAAGTAGTTCAATGTTGTAGCTGGGATAAAATTGACTCCAGATAAAATACTTGCATCTAAAAAGGGTCAGGGAAGGAACTGATAACACATTATACAATGCAGTCTTAAATGCACACTGCATGGGAAAAGAACTGGACGGACGCCCTTCAAAATGTCTAATTCAACCATTACCGATGTGGAGCTTAGTTTCAGAAAACAATAGTCGCTTAGACATTCCACTGAAAACCATTTCGTCATATGCAGGATACTTTCAAATATATTACCTAATATGTCATACCTTTTTACAGGGTAGTTAGGTGTAAAGTTTTTCCAAAATGTAGCTGGTTTTAGCAAACTTATACTGGTATACCAGCAATTTTATACTGCTATACCAGTATAAGACTGTGGGAAATGAAGTTGACATCATAAATTCGAAACCACTGTACCAATTAATCTTATGCCGTATACTTCATCTTCAATTGATAGGTAACTGAATCTAGGAATATGTAACGCATCAATATTAGCAGGTATTTCGCTATGATATTTTGAGTCCAAATATTACCGGACTTCGTATTTCAATCATTGAAATATGGAAGAAACTAGTTTGCTTTGAGGAAGAGTAAATCCAAATGTTCTGTCATGCACACAGATGTTTTCAGTCCACTAGGTTCCATTAAATAATGGTTAAAAGTGTTGGCAGAAGGCCAACAATTTTCAAGGCCACGCTAAGACTCTTTCATTGATCCCAATGTCCAACTGGAGCTTATTTTAGTGACCCCGAGACGGTGAAATCGGCCTCGGTGAAATTTCAACTTAGAACTTGCAGATGGATGAAATGCAGCCAAGCATATCAAACGGCATTCTAATGATGTCTTCAGCTCACCGTTTAAAAAAAATAGGCTTTCCCATGCCGGGAATCGAAACCAGGGATCTATTAACTATTAGTCACAAAATATAATAGATTAGTTTGAATGATTTTACACTGTCAATGGAAGAAAGTAGTTGCTAAAATTTAGAGGTGTGTGAAAAACAGAATAGCAAAAAAGGGAAAACAGATTAGAGAAGGAAACCCACACAGTAAGGAAGCAGGGGAGATACAAATGCAGCGTTTGAATCTGTGAGGGACAGAAAGTAGAAGTAAAAGAAGAAACGGTTTCTATTTCCAGCTCTAACCAATGAAGACACTCACAAATGTTAGCAGTTTTCAATTTGTTCAGCCCATCATGCCGTTTCTGTCTCTTCCTCGAACTGATTAAGAAACCGACTTGACAATAATAACAGCAACAATATTGGTGATGATGATGAGGATTATGATGACGGCGATGATGATGATGACGGCGAAGATGGTGACGTGACGGCGATGATGATGACGTTGATGGTGATGATGATGATGGACTCTCGCGCTGAGTGATGGACTCTCGTATGAGTGTTCAGTTTTTGCTGAACGACCAGCACAAATGATTTGTTTATAGTAGATATACATTAGCTCAGATCCTCCATCAAATCGATGGTAACCCTGCGTCGAAGTGACCGCAGAGCAACATCAGATGAAGTGTTTTGCTCAAGAACACAACGTACCAATCGCTTTAAGCAATGGTTGTTGCAAAATCAATGACTTTGTCCCAATTTAAGAAATCGAGAAAAATGCGTTGCTGTATTTATTCCGGTCATTTATGCTTTTAGCTCAAATCTTGCTGAGGTCAACTTTTGTCAATAAAGTACCCGACAAGTCCTGAGGTAGATGGCATTTTCGCACAAGACTAAAAAGTTTGAACGATGAGGATAAATCTTTACCATCTCCACAGTACTTGACTGGGACCTTATTTTAATTTCTTTTATCGACCCCGCGATGAAAAGCAATATTTGGACGCAATACGAACTCAGAACGTTAAACTTTGAAAGGATGACCACGTAGCATTTTACCGAACGTTGTAAGGATTAAGCCAATCCGCAGCCTTCGACCCTATTAAATAATGACATGTTATGAATATATACTGCAGAGGTTCAGGGATTCGATCGATTGTGAATATTTCATAAAATAAAAATGTGATATTGTGCCTTAGCGACAATTTAATATTTAGCAACGTTGAGTAAAAGCAAGACTTGCAATTGGTTTTTAATGCACAGCCAAAATACCATTCATTTTACTTATATGTCATCGCTAACTCGCTTGAATCAGGCCGTAGTGTAGACATTTCTCTCCTTGCTTTCTTCAGTATATGTAAGGAGCTTGTGTATCTAAAAGTAATCAATATTATTATTATATCCCAAAGCCTACTTACTCCTTTCTTATGAGATAAGCCTTTTATATATTTCCATCATTGAATGACATTATATCCTATGCATCCTCATTTGTCTCAATGGAAAGTAAAGAAAGATATGATTTTTTTTTTTGCTTTGTATTTTTATTCTTTTACTTCAGGTTTTTGTTTGTATTGCTTTCTTTTCCATTGGTTTTGCTTTTATTTTCGAAATTTGCTGTTAGCGAATAATCGAAGATTTATGTTACTGCAATGGTTTATCCGCGAGCATTTTTTTTTTTTTTTTTTTTTTTTTGCTTTCACACCTAACTTATCTACATCTAAGAAAAAAAATATTTCCATACTTCCATACGTGCATCCACACTCTCACACACACACACACACACACACACACACACAGACATGCGCATGTACATACATAATGCATAAATACACACTAAAATCCTTATGTTTCTTTGAAACCATATGCAGGCACTCATACACATCCTCACACACGACGCGCGCACATGTGCGCATATATATATATATATTATATATATATATATATGCGTGTGTATATATATATATGTATGCGTGTATATATATATATATATATTATATATATGTATGCGTGTGTATATATATATATATATATATATATATATATATATATATATATGTATGCGTGTGTATATATATATATATATATATGTATGCGTGTGTATATATATATATATAATATGTATGCGTGTGTATATATATATATATATATTACATGTATGCGTGTGTATATATATATATATACATGTATGCGTGTGTGTATATATATATATATGTATGCGTGTGTGTGTATATATATATATATATATATGTATGCGTGTGTGTATATATATATATATATATATGTATGCGTGTGTATATATATATATATATATATGTATGCGTGTGTATATATATATATATATATGTGTATGCGTGTATATATATATATGTGTATGCGTGTATATATATATATGTGTATGCGTGTATATATATATATATATGTGTGTATGCGTGTGTATATATATATATATATGTGTATGCGTGTATATATATATATATATATGTATGCGTGTGTGTATATATATATATATATGTATGCGTGTGTATATATATATATATGTATGCGTGTGTATATATATATATATATATATGTATGCGTGTGTGTATATATATATGTGTGTGTATGTATATGTGTACGTATATATATGTATATATAACATTTATAAACATCTCTAGATATACATAGCCGTATATATACCTGTATATAGAGGAAAAGAAGACTATATACTTTCCTTGGATCTTTTCTATTTGCGGATAAAAGATGAAGGAAGCTTCTGACTGGCAGTTTCCCAGTTTATTGTGCATCTTAAATGGAAGCGTATGCGATTCTCTCCTCGAAACTATAACACAATATTTACGTCCTATATAAAACAGTCAGAAGTGAAGCTAACCAGTGGATAGCTTGCTTTATGTAATACATACACACAAACATATGCAAGCACATTTAGGATGGTGTATGGCCGAGTGGTTAGGGTGCTGCACTCACTATCGCAATATCATATTTTCAGTTTTTAGACCGGATGGTGAATTTTGTTCTTAAGCAAAACACTTCACCTCACTTTGATTGGCGATTTGAACGCTATAAATAAATCATTTGTACAGGTCATTTGTACGGCAAGCCAGAACAATACTCATACGTCGTCTTCACCGGAATGTCCATCATATATATATATATATAATTTCAACAATTGAGGGTAAAATTAATTAATTAATCAATTTCACCAAGTATTCAGTATGCAAAGGGACCATTTAAGGCGAATTGAATTCGCCTTAAATGGTCCCTTTGCATACTGAATATTTGGTGAAATTGATTAATTAATTATTTTACCCTCAATTGTTGAAATTATAATTCATCTCTCTCTATTTAATGCCTCGGATTTTACCGAAAAAAGCATAGGTTTACTGATTTTAACCCACGCTGGTGGAAAGGGGAGAGCAGAAATGCTTCGCTTGCATATTGAGTTTGCTGGCACTGTTAGTTTCGAGCAGATCTTCAGAAGCGATAAGAAGCCGAAAGGGTATGCTCCCACTTTCAGTGTTTTCAAATCCAAACAAGGAGTTCTGAGCTGATGATAGGAGTGTCGAGTTGACTAATCTTGAAACGTACGTTCTCAAATAACCTTTGCATTTGATTTTTTAATGTCTTTACCCCCATACTTTGTGTGAGTTGAATTGAGCAAACACTATATGAGAGAGGTTTTCTTTAAGTATTAGAAATAGTTTTAAAAAAGTTTTTTTAGCTGCTATTTCTAATGAGTTCAGTATGCGGCAAAGTAATTTATTTTACTAAGCCCTTTTATATAATATATATATATATATATATATATATATATATATATATATATATATATATATATATATATATATATAGCACAAATTAGTCAACGTAGATGATGAAATT
This sequence comes from Octopus sinensis, assembly GCF_006345805.1. Lineage (NCBI taxonomy): Eukaryota > Metazoa > Mollusca > Cephalopoda > Octopoda > Octopodidae > Octopus > Octopus sinensis. Next base: position 30,287,912 of record NC_043017.1, on the reverse strand, counting down.
ATACATAAAGCTATAGCTTTATAAGTTCGTTCAGAGTTGTCACTCTTAGGTACACCTCATCGACAAGAGCCTAGGAGCTTGAAACATCGGTGACTGGGATTCCTAATAGATGTCGTCACTGAACGAACCGAGTGTTTTCAGACAGTTTTACCGTGAAAGAGATATATTTTCCACGCTACCTGCAGTGTCTTTGCCTCTTAGCGGTTGAAATATGTCACGAATATATTTCAACTAACCTAAATTTGTCATATTTATACCTACATACATACTTGTGCGTTTGCAAGTGTATGTAAATGTACAAGTATTCATGTGAGCGTGTTTGCATGTGTACAGGAGTGTGATCCATTTTGCTTAAATTCTGAGTCAATGAATTCCTATAATTAATCATGCAATTTGCAGTTTGACACAGTTGACACTACAAATGATACTATTGGTTTGTGATCTTTCACTTCTGCTCGTTACGTTGTCTCACAAAACGCTTAGGAGCATTCTTCCGGCTTTGCATTGTAGTATGCTGAAATTCCGCCTTAATTGATTTGCGTTCCCTCTTGTCGGTCGAAATTATAATTTCCATTTGAACGCTTGAGTTGATGTAAACAGCTAGCCACATTCACAACTATAATACAAAGGTTAGTTTTTATTAACTATTTTAAAAATCTCTCTATGAATCTTTGAAGCCTCTATGCTCACTATGAATTTTTTAATGTATTTCTGAAGTGGCAAAGTTTCATTTTAAAGCCAGTGACTTTACGATGTTGTAGTATGCAGCATTTCCCTTGATATTAAATTCTCAAAAATTATTCCAAAATAGATAAATATGCAAGATGAAAGAGCCGATTTCTCCCTATAATAATTCATAGAAAATATTATTTGTATGTACAAACGTGGCGATCTGGTTGAATCGTTAGTACACATGCAAGCCCAAATGCTTTGAGGTATTTTGTGCATGTTTACGTTCAGATTTCATATTCCGCCAATGTCTTTTATTATTCCAGGATCAATAAACTAAGTACCACTTGGACACTGGGGTCGATATAATAAACTTATCGTTCACCTGAAATTTCTGGACTTCTACCTAATATTAGGAATCAATATCTTCTGTAATTAACTGATGCTAGAGTAAACCAAGATTTGATACGTTTCGCTTTAATATATTTATTCAACAACCTGTCGAATCGTTGTCTCCATATTGCTGTGTAGCGAACATTGTTTTGCAAGCATTTCAGTATGGAGAAAGCTGGTTACTATGTACTATCTTCAACATTTAATACTACTATTCAATATCGTCTTTCCTGATGCAAACGTTATGATGTGTATTTGAGAGAGAGGTGCCTATCACCTACAGCATGCAGTGCAGCAGAGCAAAGGCTTTGACATTAGCGATTTTTTCTCCGAAACTTGTTCCAGTTCTACCTTCCGGGAAGTGTGAAGATTAACATTATAAAATCCATGAAAGATTTACAAGCTTATGGCTATATCCTTCTTATTATAGCTTAAAAAATGTCCGTTTTTTATCGACATTTCTCTCAAAATATCAGCTAATATTATATAATGCACGGTATCATATTTTAGTATACACGGTATTTAGTCATCTGACATGAGTCAGTGTTGCAGATATATACACAATGAGCAGTCAGTCATGCACCAAAAGATCTCACATTATATGTGACGCTATTTTAACTATAAGACTGTGAGCTGACAGAATCGAAAAATTGAATAAACTAAATAAAATATTGATCGATACATACGGACTTTTACATGATTAAATTAATAATAATAATAAGGATGATGATGATAATGATGATGATAATGATGATGGTAATAATGATGATGGTAATAATGATGATGATAATAATAATAATAATATTAATGATAATAATAATAATATTAATGATAATAATAATAATGATGATGATAATGATGATAATAATAATAATATTAATGATAATAATAACTTATTACAAGCGGGCAGTTTTGGGGGACGGTTTAATTCGATTACATTAGCCTCGCTGTTTAACAGTCACCTATTTTAACGACCTCGACGGAATTCGAACCTCACAACATGAAGATTGACGAAATGTCACTAAGCATTTTGTCCGATTCTGCCAGCTTGCCGCCTTAGACATAATTAAATATAGCAATTTATTTTTCCTTGTTGATTACTGAATATTCTCAGCAACGCCTTTCTAATTAACTCTATGTATTACTTGCATTTCTTACACCTGCAAACACTAGCTGCTACTGTACTAGTCTACAAGTAAGGTGCCTCACTCACTACGGAATGCATGTCGTGTAAGGGCAGTGCCAGGTTTTGAGTATTCGTTAATGATGACGTTGTGATCAACCTGATTTAGGATGACAGGTATTCTGGCTGAGGATACTTCGGTATAATTTCCTAGTTGTTATGAAATTTGGGATACGTTATCAAGTGGTAACTTCGTATTATTTATGCTTTATTTGTAATGATGTGAAGTTTTATGGAGACGTGGCTGCTATTTTTAATAAGTCGAGCTGCCAAGATGGCACTAAATGGTTAGCTTCTGCTGTTTAAATTCAGATAGGCAAACATTTTATCAAAATCATTGCGTCCATGTATATTCGGTTTTGTCGTCAGGCATTGCAGCGCAATAAATAATTTGACAAATGTATCCGTCCTTTCAAGATGATAACATATAAGATGTGGAAGGCTTGGCTGCTATATCTAGAGTAAAATAATTGAGGCAAATGAGTTGAATCAGAGTCTCTCTGCGGTTCTTGTGCATTGGCACTATGTCAGTTCTGAGAGCGTGACCATGACCGTAACCATTCCGCAGTTTTCTATGTTCAGCACCAAGTAATCTAAGTAATTAATTCCTAATTATAATGCAATGAGCTGTGAATTGAAGTATCTTTAGCAACTATTTCTAGCATGATAAGACTTATGGTGGTGAAAGCGTTAAAAAGCTCAAAAACAAAGAATTTCCTTTTATATGTAGTAGCCGTAGAACATTGTGTGCGTCTCAGTTGGTTAAGAACTGTAGTATACGATTTGGTGGTTATTTGACTTCTATTTCTAGCATGTCGTGTTACTCTGTGAAATCATGCTTAATAGTATCGTCATTAATAGTATAGTCATCAGTAGTACAAAAATATTGACATATATATATATATATATATACACACAGACCCATGCACACACAGGTATATTTATACATACATACATACACACACACATGTGTATATATATATTATATATATATATATATATATATACATACATACATGTATATATGTATATATATATATATATATACACACACACACACACACACACACACACATCAAACGTAACCAGATTATTAAAATCTACCTACTTCATTTGATAGTTTTATGACCCTGATCAAGATAATCTTTTCACCTCCTAATATACAATTTGGACAAATATTTCTCAATCATTGCATTCATATATTTTATCAAAGTGAATTTCAGTTTACTGATAGAAACAGAACGGAAAACATCATCTAATGCTAAATATATTACATATGCATAAAATCAAAGACAGCGGACATATATAAAACAGCACACCCCTTCGCAAGAACATATACAAACTGCTAGACACTCATATCCGCAAACATAGAGAGAGAAATAGTGTTTATGAGTTTAATAAGTGCATGGCATGATTTACCTATGAGTGATATCATGCAATTAATTTCGCTTATATTGGCAAAATGGTAGGTGAGTAAGAGTTCTGTCGTTATAGTTCTAACGACTAAACATTTGGAGTTATCTGACGCAATTATTTTCAAAGACATTCAGTTCCACTTTACCTCCTATGTTTCATGGGTTGATTAAACGAAAACCAATCAATGCAATTAATGATTAGAGCGATCAGTGTAATGAATTATGTCCTAATGTGTTCTAAATTGGTACCAAGTACTAAGGGTTCGAAACACAACATTAAAACAAGTGATTATTTTCTATTAATCAATTGGGCAAGCGAAATGAACTTCATTTCGAGTGACGTAACAGTCCTGTCTTTTGGTGTCAGCGTACCTGATGGTTGCCTGGAGACCTCACGATTCTGGTATTCAGTTCCGATCTTTGTATGTTGTGCGTTGCTGTTAATGAAGAAATACTAGAGCCAAATAAGCGTTAATTCCCCTTCTGCGAGTATTAAACTTATTGACAGAGGAAGTCAGAAAGGAAATAGCAGCTATAAATTATTGTCAATATGAAATCAGAATCTAGGAGACGTAACTAAATACAAAATTTATAGTCTATATCGAATTCCAAATCAAATAATTAGGAAAATTACACACGTGCTATTTCAAATTTCAAAACACTTTAAGATGTGATTCATATGTAATCTGAAAAAGGAGAAGAGAGTATGTAAATCTCACCATACCGATATAAAGTAAAATATTTTGACCGGCACTCTGATGCTGCCGCAATTCAAATCTATTTAAATATTTAAATACTAGTGTTGAAGAAAAAAAATATTAAATGTGGTGTAATCATTTCAGTTAATTAAATAAATGTTTCATATTTCAATTTTCTCAAGGAGGCAAGCTGGCAGAATCATTAGTACGCCGGACAAAATGCTTAGCAGCATTTCGTCCGTTTTTACCTCCAGAATTCAATTTCCCTCGAGGACGACCTCACTTTTCATCCTTTCGAGATCTATGAAATAAATATACACGAACTGATTTGAAATTCATTCGAGGTCGAATTTACATCTGTTTCCCTCGTGGTGGCTAAAATAACAACAAGTTGAAGAATGCAGATGATATAATCTCCTTAAATATTCCCCCGAAATTTAACTAAATTTGAAATATTTATTTATTTTCTTTTTCTCCATAGTTTCAGCTCAGAGCTGCGGCCAAGCTGATGCACCGCCATTTTGCTACACTGTTATTACTAAGAACCTTCTCTAATATGTGGCACTTGGTCAAGAATGGAGTTTGATATAGCTACCCTCATTTGCACCTCTTGCCGTGAGGTAGGTTCATCTGGGACTTTCGACAGGAAGAGGTCCAACTTTGATTTAAAAACCCCTGCATCTACTTTGTGCAAGTTCCTCAGACTCATTGGGAGAATATTAAAAAACTGTGGGCCCTTGAAACCCAGGCTGTCGCAGTAACTGGTCCTGAAGCGTGATGGCATTGCTGGGATCTTTGGCACTATGCAGTGTCATTCCTTCTGGTATTTGTGTAGCTTTCAATGCCAAAATTTTGCACAATTCCTACCAGGATCTTCCAGGAAGGAATTGTGCCAAATTTTGAAATTTAAATTTCAAAAACATTTTATCGATTTTTTTCACCTCATCGTTTTATATAATGAAATTTCACCTACTGCGTAAATTTTATTTTGAAATATAGTTTGCATAAACATTCACCTTAATTATTAAGTATAAACATATGACATCGATGAAGAAATATAATACTTAATAATTCATATCCTTCAACATCAATTAAAGATTTATTATGTAAAGTATATGTAACTGTGTCATTAACAGAAATACTAAAATTTTGCACTCTTAGCACAGATATATGAAGAGAAAATATATCGGTTTACTTGCATTTTAAATAGTTGCTCTGGTTCTGCCCAGATGTAATTTTATCAGACCGCCTGATCAAGCCAATAACAAATCATTGCAATTATGATTTAATTTCAAAGAAAATGAGGGACAAGTAAAGACACGCGGGTGAAGAGGGACATATGCAAACGAATCTTTTCGAGTGTAGTCCCACTACTTGTGAAAGCGGCACATTTAGGGAAGTCTCCGCACTACCCGATAACTTGTCATTATTTACATTATTTACATTTGACGGATATTTGTCATCTTGTTTGTTGTTAACACAACGTTTCGGCTGATATACCCTCCAGCCTTCATCAGGTGTCTTGGAGAAATTTCGAAACTGGGTTCTCTTTCTTAAGGTATTTTTCGATGTTATTTATATCTTAGGAATGCGAACCAAGTTTCGAAATTTCCCCAAGACACCTGATGAAGGCTTGTGGGTATATCAGCCGAAATGTTGTGTTAACAACAAACAAGATGAGGACAAATATCCGTCAAATGTAAATAATGTTCATACTTCATCTCTTAAATATATAACTGCGATACCTTGTCAGTGCAATTGAATGACAGAAACTCTCTGGAAGCCTGTAGTGAGTGTGTTTATGATTATGTTCGTGTGGTGCTTTCTTCCTCCACCTCTGGACAACCAATGACGCTTTGTTTATGTTTTGTCGCACGTACGGATGCCTCAACTACTCCGTTCTCTGTACTCTAGTCTGCCTTGACGTCTAAACTTCTTCCCCTATATCTACGTATTGGGTTGACCTACTTCATCGTCTGGGGGCGTGTACACAACAGTTTAATACCCCATAACATATCGGTTCATTGAATCACGTCTATAAAATAAGAAGTAGATGTGCAACTAATCTATGCAGAATTAATGCGTTTTAAATCGTTTCTAAATCGCATGAATGGCGATCAAAACACAATCAAAGGATTTTCCTTACAAATCATTCGTCTAATTCAAATATATATTTTATAATTAGATCTCGAGAACAAATCATCAATTGTAAATGATTAGCGCTTCGAATTATGTATCATGCCATTCCTAATTTTTCAGATTCTATAGAAATGCATTTAACTCTCTCGTCTTTTCACAGAGAAACATTCTGTGTGTACTAACTGGAGGATAAGAAATTTGTGCCGACATTCCTCTGGTATTCATTTTCTGTTTAGTAGGCTGCAGCAATATGAGATGAAATATCGTCACCCATTGGGTTCCAGGAAACGAAGCAACCTCACTTTGATAATGCGCCAAACGCCCTTGCAAAAGAGCAACACGCCCCCAAGGCAATATACTCTCTTAAGCGCACGTGAGAACTCAGATGACAATTAGAGAGATTCATTTGAAATTACAGAAGCGAGAAATAATTATTCAGATATAAAGATTTGAAATTAGGTTTCGGCATTATTCTGCGTACGGTTAAATTTTTTGTTTGTGCGTTCATGTGTCATAAAAAATACATCAGAATGAATTTAGACCGGTGCTTCATATGTAAATAAATGAGAACTACCTCGGAATATGTACATCTATCTATCTATCTAGCTATCTATCTATCTATCACTCTCTTTTCTCCCTCTCTCTTTCTCTGTATACACACACACACATACATACGCACACACACACACATATATATATATATATATATATATATATATAGATGCGCGTGTATGTATCTGTATGTATATATATGTATTTGTGTGTGTGTGTGTTTATATGTGTATACGTGTGTCTATTTGTCTATGTATGTCTGTGTCTGTATGTGTGTGTGTGTGTGTGTATTGCGTGAAAGTGAGTGATCAAAGAAAGGAAGGAACCCTCAACATATTTGGCAAACGTTACTCATATTTTTGAGAGGTTTCATTCCACATGACTTACGGAATGTTTCATTACCGCGTTCGAAACATCTTTCTCATCAGATCTTAGGACATACATAAATACATACATAAATACATACATACATCCATACATATACACATCCATATATAGCATTTTTATAAACAGCTAGAGGCAATGTGATGCCATAAAGGAAAAATTCAAACCCGACAATTACGCAGACACACATATATGTTTAATTAAATGAATTTATATATATTTCAATAGGCGCAGGAGTGGATGTGTGGAAAGTAGCTTGTTTACCAACCACATGGTTCCGAGTCCAATCCCACTGCGTGACACCTTGGGGATGTGTCTTCTACGTGGATTTGTTAGACGGAAACTGAAAGCCCGTCGTATATATGTATGTATGTATATGTGTGTGTTTGTGTGTCTGTGTTTGTCCCCCCAACATCACTTGACAACCGATGCTGGTATGTTTATGTCCCCGTAACTTAGCGGCTCTGCAAAGAGACCGATAGTATAAGTACCAGGCTTACAAATAATAAGTCCTGGGGTCGATTTGCTAAACTGAAGGCGGCACTCCAGCAAGGCCACAGTCAAATGACTGAAACAATTAAATTATATATATATATATATATATATATTTATATGTGTGTGTGTGTGTGTGTGTACTTGTATGTATATTTATATATAAGACAACAGTGCACTGAGAATAGAATTGAAAAAAGAACTTCACGCACTACGACAGACATTTTAAAAAACAATCTTGCTTCTGTCTCTCCACCTTTTACTCTTTCTTCTCCAATATTGTTATAAAAACTCAATATGAATGAACTTTCAATGATGTACATTTGTTATAATCTTCAGCGAACATTTACGATTTTATTAATATCTGTCGCTCTGAAAGCCATTGAAGTTTCTGTGAGCATTTTAATATTTGATCATTTAAACATGTTTTTCCCTTGTAAATTTAAACTCTCCTAAACAATTTATTCATATGTGTAACAGTGGTAAAGCAAAATAGATCTAAAATGTCCAAACCATATTGGTATTTGATTAAATTCATTACGTAATTTGAAAACGACTATACTTTCTGAGATTCAGGTACATTTTCAAAACCCCAAAGAAATGTCATGATAGATCGTTAGCTACTACACACATTTTTTTCTCTCCTTGTTTTTTTCTGTGTCACTTTCTGTAGAAGAGCGTAGGCTCGAAACGTAAAATACTTGTCTCTTCCTGAGCGTTATGCTAAACATCTGTTTGCTTTGTACATTACCTGTCTTTGTCTTTGTTTTTTTTTCGTAAACTCTCCCTATATATATAACACACACACACACACACACACACACACATATATATATATTATATATATATATATATATATATATATATATAACACATATATATATATATATTTGTACTCTCTGAGTACGCGATTATGCTCTTCAAAACTTGAAAGAACCAATGTTAACGAGACCTTATTCACATTCGTCAGATTTTTCACTTTATTATTACTCGTGATTTTGACTCTGAACTACTTATAGAGATATTAATTACATATTCATATGCTAGATAAATCCCTTCGCTTACTTGAACTTAAGGAACTGCTGCCATTAATTACATCTTTCACTGTAACTACACTCTTTTGAATCATAGATTTATGAGGGGTTTTTTAAAGACATTTTTATTCCTTTTTTTATTAGTCCCCTACAGTGCAAAAAAGATAAACTTCGCATTTAATACACCCAAAACATGAGCGCACTTAGAGACAATAAGATTTTCTTTCTATCTCTTTATTGCTTAATGGAAATTGAAGCGTCGCGGACGAAAAACAACTACCTCTGTTAATGTAGATAAACTTTCCATTATTTATGTGAAATTATTAATTCTTAAATCCCTTAATCTCCCTAATTCTTAAATCGATTTAAACACAATTCTGCCTAAAACCATTAAAATAGATTGTTTTTATGTTTCGCTAGATTTAACATTTGTCTTCTAAAATGAAGTTCATCATCATTAGTAGTAGTAGTAGTAGTAGTAGATTTTATATTTTTATTTTTATGGCCATTATTATTATTATTATTGTTGTTATTATTATTATTATTAGTAGTAGTAGTAGTAGTAATTGGTCTATTTTATAACTGTATTGTTATTATTATAAAGTTACTGTTGTTTTAGATTTTAATGCTTATTTGCGTTTATTTTGTGCTATTCTTCAACGAACGCCAGCATCTCCAGCCTGTTGTTTATCTTGTTTTCAGTCGAAATGATTCATTGTACCACGTAGTTTAGCTTAAATTCTATGGACGTTTTACGTAGTCGTTCCTTCATCTCCCGGACAATACGACCGAATTAGAATCCAGGCAGACTCTACAATCTCTAAAACGGAAAATATCGAATAATGGAGACTTGGATCATATGCACGTACACGTAGGGAAAATATGGAAGGGTCACATGCGGAATAATTATATTGTAGGTGGTATTTTTAGAATACGAGAATTGTCCGTGTGCGTATATAAATAAATATATATCAATGTATATGCATATGAAAATTCATATATATATATATATATATATATATATATGTGTGTGTATGTATATATCTATCAATATATCTATATATGTATATATATAACCACACATACACACACACACACGTATATATGTATCTTTGTGTACGTATATCATTATTCAGTTTTGTTTCAAGATTTCTTGCCAATAGAGATAGAACTTGTCTCTAACCTAGATTATAAAGTGTCTTCATTAGAATTTTAGAAATAAACAGGGTATATTTCTATTCCTGTAGGTATGTATGTATGTATGTGTGGGTATGTATCTTGTTCTTTGTTTGGATGGTCGATTGATGGATATAATTACATGTGGTGTACATTGGTGATGTAATTGTATAAGAAAGACTGGTTGGAGAAGGAACTAAGAAAAGTATTCAACTGTAGATTGTATGTAGATTGAAAGTCTTATTAAGAATTATTTCGGCGTGATGTAGGCATATTGTTATCGTTTGATGTTCGGTCAGGCGTGGGAATGAAGCTGTAAATAGCTGTGAAGAATTCATATAAAACGAGTCTTAGTACAAGATGTTCATTGTTATATCATTCTTATAGAGACGCACAACTCGTTATAAAATTGTATGTGTAGATTCGAGTATACGAGTGGAGAACTGATGAGCGAGCTTAAGTGCGTATGCGTTTATATGTAAACTAGCAGTATCGCCCGGCGTTGCTCGGGTTTGTAAGGGAAATAACTATATAAGCATTTTTAGAGATGTAAAGTATAATAGCCATCACAATATGGCTAACCACAAAGGGTGGTGTTACTGTAGCTTTTTACGTTCTGAGATTTAATAATACAATTTTAGAGAGTTACTTCCCTTATATAATAGCAAAAAAAATGCATTAAAAATGGAAACAATTATGGTAATTTCTTTTTTTTTTAATCGTAAACTCATCGTAGACGCGCGCTAATACTCAGAAGGGCTTGATATGAATCACGACTATAAGATACCCGGTTTTGGTTACACTGCACTGCAAAATGTGGGAGTAGTTAGGAATCTAAATCGTAGGAGACACACACACAACTTCACTTTTATATATAAAGATATGCTTGTGTGGGTATGAACACACACATACACACACGCACACACATACACACGCACACATATATACATAATTTTTACCTTTTTAGGTATTTAGAATTCAGTGATACTGGGGTGCCAAATTGACGAGCTAGAATTCTAATGAATCGACGCCACTACTTTTTGTTTTAAAACCTGATACTTACTCTATATGTTTCTTTACACATGAGACGCCAAGTTATGGAGATGTAATCACACCAACACCGGTTGCCAAGCAGTGTGTGGTGGAGGGCAAACACAGACAGAAAGACACAACCGCAAACTCTCTCTCTTTCTCTCTCTCTCTCACACACACACATAACCACAAACTCTCTCTCACACACACACATACAAACATATATATATATATGTATACATGTACACGGCTGTTTTTTCTTTGTCTCCGTCTACCGAATCCATTCCAAATGATTTTGTCGACTCGGGATTAGACATTTTTGTGGCTATTCTCACTGTCTAGAATCTTCTACCAATTGATTTTCAAATTTAGTATATGGATTAATGAAATTCACTTTCCCTATAAAATCATAGCTAAAATATTAGCATTTAGATTTTTCAAAATTTGAGTATTTTTGCTCATCAGAAACAAGTATTTTATACATCCCCGTGAAGTTCTGTTAGCATAGCCGGTTGCGAAGAACTCTGTTTCCATAGTAACCAAAAGTAAGAGTAGCTGGGCATCTTTAAAACGCGGAGAGAAAATAAACGCCGGCGTGAGACACACCGTTCCATGGTTGACTCTTATCTTTGTAAATTTATGTAGAGAAGAAGATATGTGAAAGATAATTTATTTGATAAAATCCCAGATTGTATTGAAATCTTCCGTTCTTGAATTTTTAAAACTAGCTAATATCTGTTTTTAGCAATGTTATCACTGTCATTTCTAGCAACTCCTGTTCATTTTCTCGTAGCTTTTAAATATTTACTTAGCTCACGAATGTTTTAATGTTATTTACCGTTTACTGTTTACTTTGCTCGTGCATATTTTAATGTTTTGGCTGTTATTTCTAGCAATTCCTGTCTGTTTGCTTGTGACTTTAAATATTTGATTTGCTCACCAATCTATAAATGTTTTTCAGTATTTACTGAAGCTAGTTTAATGTTTTGACATGTCGGTCCCATCACCACCACTACAACCACCTTTCTCGCTACTGCGGCAGATGATGGGAAGGGCAGCGAACGCGCTGTTTTCTGATCGACTGAAAATTGTGAATATTATCGAATTTTGATCACCTGTAACATTTTCGCTAACTTTTCCTGGAATAACTGAATAACAGGTGCAGGAGTGGCTGTGGGGTAAGTAGCTTGCTAACCAACCACATGGTTCCGGGTTCAGTCCCACTGCGTGGCACCTTGGGCAAGTGTCTTCTACTATAGCCTCGGGCCGATCAAAGCCTTGTGAGTGGATTTGGTAGACGGAAACTGAAAGAAGCCTGTCGTATATATGTATATATATATATATATATGTACATATATATATATATATATATATATATATATGTATATATATATATATAATATATATATATGTATAATATATATATATATATATATATGTATATATATAATATATATATATATTATATATATATATATATATATATATATATATATATATATAATATATATATGTATATATATATATTTATGTATGTATGTGTATATGTTTTTGTGTCTGTGTTTGTCCTCCTAGCTTTGCGTGACAACCGATGCTGGTGTGTTTACGTCCCCGTCACCTAGCGGTTCGGCAAAAGAGACCGATAGAATAAGTACTAGGCTTACAAAGGAGAAGTCTCGGGGTCGATTTGCTCCACTAAAGGCGGTGCTCCAGCATGGCCGCAGTCAAATGACTGAAACAAGTAAGAGTAAAGAGTAACAAAATCGGATTCCGTGTCAAGAATTACATCTATAAGACACTTTAAAATTTTCTTTTCAAGATTTCGGCATGCAGTGACGGTAACCGCAAAGATCCTGGGATTATGGTAGATGGCTCTTGCCCAAAGTGTCACACAGTGGGACTGAAACCGAAACCACGGAGTTGCGAAGCAAGCTTCTTATCACGAGTTGAACATATCATTAACATTTCTCCAACACGTTATTACCAGCTGTTCATTATACGGAAACAAAAACCCGAAAAGGAAAAAAAATCAAAGGGAACAAAATAAATGAAGGAGAAGCTCTTACTCTCTCTCTTTTACTTGTTTCTGGCAGTTGACTGCGGCCATGCTGGAGCACCGCCTTTAGTCGAGCAACTCGAACCCGGAACTTATTCTTTGTAAGCCCAGTACTTATTCCATCGGTCTCTTTTGCCGAACCGCTAAGTGACGGGGACATAAACACACCAGCATCGGTTGTCAAGCAATGCTAGGGGGACAAACACAGACACACACATACACACGCACACATATATACATATATACGACGGGCTTCTTTCAGTTTCCGTCTACCAAATCCACTCACAAGGCTTTGGTCGGCCCGGGGCTATAGTAGAAGACACTTGCCCATGGTGCCACAACCCGGAACCATGTGGTTGGTAAGCAAGCTACTTACCACACAGCCACTCCTGCGCCATTCTGCGTTTACATTCACACATAAACCGCAAGCTATAATCGTCGACTGGAATTGTAGGCAAAACAGGAGTAAATATTTAAGTATTGGAATGCCAAAAACAGATAAATTTTACCAATTAACAATCTCTTGTGCTTTTCACGGTTCCACTTCAAAGAACAGCAATGATACATCCTTGTTTCTCACCACAGCAGGATACTCAAATTGTGTCATTTCGCAGATAGAATTTTAGATGAACACCATCATATATTCGGTCGTCATTTCCCTTGTTTTTTGGAGCCATTACGAAACGGTTTAAAGCCAACAAATTAAATTCCACACACAAGCGTGTATGTCTGCCTGCCTGTCTGTCTGCCTGCCTGCCTGTCTGCCTTTCTGCCTGTCTGTCTGCCTTTCTGCCTGTCTGTATGTCTGTATCTCTCTCTATCTTGCTCTCTCTCTCTCTCTCTTTATATATATATATATATATATATATATATATATATGGTGGCTGCCCCTCGTTATCGAGTATGGCCATTGCACGAAGCTCAATCAATGTTGTTATCGTGCAATGCTTGTGCAATATTTTTTTTAAAGTGAGGAAAAGCTGTGCACTTAGTCAATCGCACTCACTAAGCAACAGCAGCCATAATCCGAAAAGAACAACAAGTCAACATCATCGGTAACCACTGAGCCGCAGATTTACGTCGGAGTTATCCCAGTTACCTGAGTTACCTTCTCCTAGAAGGATGCCCTAACAAAATCTAGGAGTCCTTCACTCCCAATGGATTAACTGCGCGATCGGGTATTCGATCTGATTATTTCTATGTCCCCGCGCATGATACAGCCATAAGGCATTTATTGGATGGCCGTTGACTCTCAAGAGTTCCTCCGCCCTTTATATATATATATATATATATACATATATATATATTTATATATATATATATATACATGCATATATACACATACGTACACACACACACATCTATATGAACCGCTGAAATCTACAAGTTTTTTCATTCTCTCTCTGTCAATTTTCTCTTATTCCTTTCTGTTCAAGAGCGTAAGATCGAAATGTAGAAGCCTTTTTCATTTTCCAGAGCCTCAAATTAATGCACTTGTTTGTCGTTCATCCGCCTGTCTTCTCATATTTATCAGGAGAAGACCAGAAGTCGCTCATGCATACAGGCTTCCCGTCTTCACGCCACCGATGTTATCCAGTGGAAAGGCTGATACAGCTTGGCACCAGTGATATTGCAACGGCTGTGTAGAGCTGAGTGAACTGAGGCAACGTGAAAGAATGTGTGTTACTCAAGAACACAACTCACAACCCGTTCCGGGAATCGAATTCACTATCGCATAGTTGTGACCCTGACGGTCTAACCACCGTGCTATGCTAAACGTACACTCATATTAATAGACTTAACATATATTAATTCATTTGTATTTATGATTCTTGAAATAAATTGATTAGAACTATAGGATTAACTGATAAGATTTGTTAGCATAAGCCTACGTTGTTTCGCATATAAAGGTAATCTATACACATATACTATTTCAATTTACGAAGCATATGTAATATTTATTTTGTAATTACAAATCATTTGTATATGGGCACAGGAGTTGCTGTGCGGTATGTAGCTTGCTTACGAACCACGTTGTTCCGGGTTCAGTCCCACTGCGTGGCATCTTTGGTATGTGTTTCCTACTATAGCCTCGGGCCTACCAAAGTTTTGTGAGTGTATTTGGTAGACAGATACTGAAAGAATTCTGTCGTATATATATATATATTTGCGTGTGGGAGTGTTTGTATGTCTGTGTTTGTCCTCACCAACATCGCTTTACAACCGAAGCTGGTGTGTTTACGTCCGTAACTTAGCGATAGAATAAGTACTGGGCTTTACATTTTACATTTGACAATGTCTTTCTAAACAAGTAAAACTGAATAAATATCTTTAAAATTACATTTTCAAAGCTTCTTTCATATATATTTCCATTCGTACGGCGTCTTACATCTTTACTTTGTTATATATATATATATATAAATATATTTCGCAATTTCGGGCGAAGAGCACGTAACTTGAATTTAAGAGCACTTACGTTATTACTTGTCTAACAGCAATTAAACGTATTCCTGCAGATTAAGCGCCCACACACGATTCTTGCTGAAAAATATTCAATTAAACGAGGGCATACCCAAAAGAAACCGGAATTTTGCAATATTTTATTATTCACAAAATGTTTCCTTTTTTCACTTTTATTGCCTAGAATGTAGTCTCCAGTTGCAGGAATGTATCGATTCAGATGCGTTTTCTAGCGTTCGAAGAAGTAGTGGAACTCTTAGAAAGTGATGCTTTTAAAACCTTCGTCGTTTATTTCTTCAACACTTCGACATCTGCAGAACGATGTCCTTTAAGTACATTTTTGTTGTTATAAATCATGCAAACGTGCCACAAGATTAGTTGCAACTCTTCCCATTCGCAATTCCTCGCACAAAAGTCGTAGGCAGGAGCTCCAGGACACCACACTAATATCAATAGTTTCATCAATTATTCAGCGACGGTCCACCAAGATCAGTGCATGAATTTCCCTGATGTTTTCATTAGTTCAGGAGGTTGATGTTCGCCCCGTACACAATTGGTGTTCAAACGACAAGTAACCATTCCAAAAGTGTGAAAACCACTCCTAAACTTGTGTTTTGCTCATAGCAGCATCGCAGCAAGCTGTTTGAAAGCATGACAGCTGTTTTGGCCGTCTTTATCCCCATCCCCAGCGGAAAGCAGAATTTCCCGGAAGCAGCCTGTTCCTTCGTTTCGGTCTTCGCGAAAATCGACAAACAAGGGAGAAGTACTGTAAATCAAAGACGCACGACATAGCAGTACGACTGAACTTGAAGTTGATGATTAGCAGACTGATGCCTGAGGTTTGTATCAAGTGGCATCTAGCAGCAGAATACAAAGCTCCAATGGGCTTGTTCAATAAAGAACTTTTCCGGTTACTTGTAGGTACCCTCTCTTATATTAATCATAAATATTCATCTCCGATAATATTATACGACTATAATCTTACCAGCTTGAAACTGGAGTTTCTTGTCACAAATTACAAAGCGTTACATACCGTACATTTTTTGATTTTTACATTTGTAATTTAAGGGTTGGTTAACCTCCTCTTATTTAGTTATGTCTCTTTCCACGTTTACTTCATTACTATAGCTCTGTTTTTCGCCTATTTTTAGGGATGTCTTTAAAAAAAACTGCTCTATTTTAGGGATGTCTTTTATGTTCTTTAGAATTTCATGGTTTCTTTTATATCACGGTTACATTTTCATTTCTCGCTTGCTAATAATAATAATAATACTTAAACAGCATTTTCCACGGTGGCCGATACATACTAATAAATTCGACGGGCTTATTTCAGTTTCCGTCCACCAAATTTGCTAATAAGGAGTTGGTCGGTCCGAGGCTATAGTAGAAGGCCCTTGCCCAAGGTGCCACGCAGTGGGACTAAACCCGGAACCATGTGGTTACGAAGCAGGCTTCTTATCACACAGCCCCTCCTCCGCCATGTTGAAAAATATTTAGAGTTTGTTTATTGAATGTAAAAACCGAATCACATATAACAGCACTCTTAATACACGTTTATTACATCTGTCACGTTAAATCACTAAGCTGTTACAATAATTTTGCTCAGTTTCACATATAAATGTAGTCATACATAATTTTCTCTCACACGCATACAAGCAAGTAATAGCAAATCGTTTCGTTAAATGGCGTGCTTAATGTTTCTGACGTGGTGTGGTAAATGGTTTGGGCGCAGTATTTGATATATATACCCTGGGTGTATGAAAGGACAGGTAATAAACGTTTATTATACTGGTGTTGTTGCTTAGCCCTGTATCAGCTGAGAGGAAGGAAACCCATGATGAAGCATATTCTGATAATCAATCATGCAGCTTACATTTAATCTTAGAAGAGCTTTTGATGCCGTATATGTCCTTTCCATTCTCAGGGTTGACGATATGTTTCAGAAGAATTGGCTGCTCTTTCTTTCTGTCGGTAGAACTGAACAATGTTTTCTATTATGTTAATACTTTTTTCCCCTCTTGTTGAGTTTTATTTGCGATATTTACATTTAAAGCATCTATTTATGTTACATTCAAGTTTGTCATATCTTTGCAGTGAATGAATGGATATTACATATCATCCGTGGTTAGGACTGACATATATTATCGGGTGTCATCTTGGATTTGAAAGGCTCCTGTGTGGAGGTTATAGCTTTATTTCTTCTATCATAGAAATGTGAATAGGAAAAGTGGAAATCATATTAAAAATTCAATCAATGGAGCTTTTGCTGCTGGTTGTATGATGTCAGTGATGTTCTCGGTCGTATGTATGTAGCTGTGTGTGTGTGTTGCTCTAAATATTTATGGTGATGGTGATGATGATATCGGTTTTGTGGATATTAGTGTTTATATTGATGTTATTGATGGTTGTGGTGCTGTTGGCAGAGGGTCAATAAGCAGCCTTTCACATATAAATCAAACCCAATGCCAATGAGGATAATTTAACCATAACCTACTGCTTATTCCAACGACATTAACTCAAGAAACATTTCTCATAAATAAAGAATGATCCCCACTTTATTGCTTAACTTTCTTATTATAATTCTGGCTCTCTTCTATCAAAAATACAGACAGACATATAAACACATACATAATCAGAGAGTCGTTAAACTCATAAATGTGCACACTCTAGCAATTTTAAGTCTATATTTGCTATTTCCACCATTTTGTTTCATTCTTCCCTCCACAATGTCTTCGAAACTAATCAATCTTTCTAGATCGTCGTTTTCGTTAGATATGAATATTTTCATTGCTTCAATTTCGTTGGCTTCATTTCTTCTATATCTTGTTAAGCTTCTCTCAATTTATTTCCCATTTCAACTTGTCTCAGTACTTCCTCTATCATTTCATTTCTTATTGTATAATGTCACTATTTCATTGTCCCCTCTCTCTATTAATATCTATATATTTTCCTTTATAATTTATCCCTCTAAAGTTGTAACAATCTATCTTATATTCTCTCTCATACACATTGTTCACAATTTCTATTATTTTCTCTTCCATAATCTCTATATAAATCTTTATATATTTATCAAATTTCCTCGCAACCTATCCTTGTATATCTACTATATTATACTCTCTTCTTATTCTATTTACATTTCTCTACATTAATTTATCCATATCAGTAAAAATTCTTCCCATAAGCGAAAAACACAGACACCAATGGAGAAGAACACGGTCGATGTCTTTCACATATATTTACCAGCATTTCAAATTTTGAAATAAAAAATGTTTTTAAACACTTTCCTAGGTGTCCATAGTCCCCATTCTATTATATTTATAAATATATACACGCATTGAGTCGAAACAGGGGCAGCTGATGAAGGGGAATATTCCTTGTATTGTTTGTCTTGTACTCTGTTTTTTTCGTTGTTAAAAAAAGTTCGTTTACTTGTTTAATTTTATGTTTACATTTCTCGTTGTGTTCTACGTTTATTTGTGGTGTCCTGTACTCATATATGCATGTATATATACATATAGATGTAGGTATGTACATATATGTATGTATGCATATGTTTAATTACTAAATTGTTATATATATATATATAGGCGCAGGAGTGGCTGTGTGGTAAGTAGCTTGCCTACCAACCACATGGTTCTGGGTTCAGTTCCACTGCGTGGCATCTTGAGCAAGTGTCTTCTGCTATAGCCTTGGGCCGACCAAAGCCTTGTGAGTGGATTTGGTTGACGGAAACTGAAAGACGCCTGTCGTATATATGTATATATATATATATGTATGTATATGTTTGTGTGTCTGTGTTTGTCCCCCTAGCATTGCTTGACAACCGATGCTGGTGTGTTTCCGTTCCCGTCACCTAGCGGTTCGGCAAAAGAGACCGATAGAATAAGTACTGGGCTCACAAATAAGTTCCGGGGTCGATTTGCTCGACTAAAGGCGGTGCTCCAGCATGGCCGCAGTCAAATGACTGAAACAAGTAAAAGAGTATATATATATATATATATATATACACATAGAGAGAGAGAGAAAGAGATACATATATACACATGTATGTATGTATGTATGCATGCATGTCCATATGTATACCTGTGTATGTATGTGTGTGTGTGTGTGTTTGTATTTCTTGACTTGATTTTATCATCCGTGTGCTGTATTCCTCAGGCCTCCTTATTTCATAGCATGAATTCCGCATCATGTTGGATAAGTGTGGGTCAGTTTTATAGAGGCTCAATTCCATTTTTCATTTGTATAGTTATTGTCCTACTTGCAGTTGATGGACCGTTTCAGCATGGAACAAAAGAAGGGAAAGATTTGTATTGCCGATCATCACCTTATTTGAACTTTTGCTTAAAATTCCTTGCTGTTGACACGGAGAATGATTTAAGGCATTCTTCTTTCCATTAAAATTCATAACGTGCTTGAATTTGAGAGAGACAATGACTGAGAACTCAGCGAGAGAATGAGTAAGCGTAAGAGAAAAGAGGAGACAGGCACATCGATAGCAAGAGAAAGGGTGACAGGGACAGGTTCAGAACCTAAGAGAGCGGGAATTAAACATTGGAGTGTAAAATTTTTGAAGTTATGTGTAAAAAGTATATTATACATTTACCTAATATGATGCAGATTTCATGTTATCAAATAAGAAAAAATAAGGAATACAGCACACATATGATAATATCAAGTCGATAAATAAACACACACACACTCACACACAGGTATACATACATAGGTACATACATACATAAGGAACACTCAGTCGGTTACGACGACGAGGGTCCCAGCTGATACGATCAACGGAACAGCTTGCTCGTGGAACTAACGTGCAAGTGACTGAGCAATCCACAGACACGAGTACCCTTAACGTAGTTCTCAGGGAGAATCAGCGTGACACAGAGTGTGACAAGGCCGGCCCTTTGAAATACATACATACATACACACATAGGCGCAGCAGCCGCTGTGTGATAAGTAGCTTGCTTACCAGCCACCTGGTTCCGGGTTCATTCCCACTGCGTGGCATCTCGGGCAAGTGTCTTCTACTATAGCCTCGGGTCGACCAAATACTTGTGAGTGGATTTGGTAGACAGAAACTGAAAGAAGTCCGTCTTATATATATATATATATATATATATATATATATATATATTATATATATATATATATATATATATTTGTACATATGTATGTGTGTGTATATGTTTTTGTTTTTGTGTTTGTCCCACCAACATCGCTTGACAACCGATGCTGGTGTGTTTATGTCCCCGTAACTTAGCGGTTCGGCCAAAGAGTCCAACAGAATAAGTACTAGGCTTGCAAAAGAATACGTTCTGGGGTCGATTTGCTCGACTAAAGGCGATGCTCCAGTATAGACACAGTCAAATGACTGAAACAAGTAAAACTATATTATAATGTTTGGAAGGAATTATGACGCTCGAAAGAATAACTAAGTAGGTACGAAATAAAACAATAGCATTTTAGACCTATTTATCGTTTATCTTTTATGTTTTACATTTTACTTCTTACCATTATTAGACTGCGGCCATGCTGGAACGTCGCCTTGAATTTTTAGTTGAATGAATTCACCCCACTACTTATATTTTAAGTCTGGTTGTTGCTCTATCGATCTGTTATGCCGAACTGATAAGTTACGGGTACATAAACACAGAACACCAGTTGTCGAGGTGATGGGTGGGAACAGACACACACCAGGATTCTTTCGGTTTCTGTCAACCAAATCCTCTCACAAGGCTTTGGTCGGCCCGAAACTATAGTAGAAGCCACTTCCTCAAGATGCCACTCAGTGGGACTGAACCCAGAACCATGTGGTTGCGAAGCAAGCTTCTTAACACACGCGATATTAGTATCAATTTTTGATAGACGTTTAAGAAAGACGGGTATATGTGCACTCAATGAGAGAAGAGTTGAATTTGTATTTAAATAGTCTTGTTGTGCATTTGAATCTTAAGAGTGAACGAAGGAATCGATATTAAAAAGGAAGAATTTACGACGTTTGGCAATGATACCCGGGAAAGTTGTCGATCAATTAAAGTATATTCTATATCTCTTACCTCGGTTTTAGAGTTTCCGTGTGTTCGCGTGTTGACGCTTTAAATATCATGCTAACACTATAAATAACGTTGATTAGACATGGAAAACCCAGAAAAAAATCGGAATATTTAGTAGTTACGTTTCACACGATCTTCAAGATAGATAAAAATGAAAAAAAGATAATCGAAAATTCCGAGAAACTCGCTGCAAATAAAATCTTAATAAGCTAAAATGTGAAGGCCTGATAAAAGGTCTTCCAAAGGAAGGCAGAGGTCCATAAATTCACTGAAATTACACAGCCGAATTACAACTAAAAGCAGTTTGTTGGGTCATGTTTATAGTTAGTTGCTTTGAACTGCTATGCGAGCTGTGTATTTCATCGTCTTCAAACTGGTGTAGTCGTGAATAAAGACGCTACAAGAGCAATGAGTCTGACAGCATAGTTTGCTTGGTCACTCACAGGAGTGAATCTCTGATCAACTCACAACTCAAATAGTCTCCAAGTGATCGACCGATCTGGAACAAATAACAAACAAAATTGCTTCAAATCATCCTCCACTCCGTACTATCATAAATAATAAAATGAAATGCTAAATAATGTAGTCCTATAAGTCTAAAACGTAGGGTATCTTTACAATTTAAATGCGATTTTATTATAGGTCACCACCGCAAGTTGACTTAAGATTAAACATTAATGGATTAAATGATAGGCAAGGGCTGTATGTTGTAAACAGGCAAATGTCTTCCTCACTACCATTTCGTTGATATTCCTATCCCATCAATCTTATTTAAAAATCTCATACCGTTGTTACCTCATCACCGACCAAATTTTTATCGAGACGGCATGAGAAGAAAGTTGGGCAAACAATTAACTGGTATGTTCTTTTTTCTTTAGTTATATTGTCAAGTAGATATCTTCCAAGATGGCATGCGGTTAAAGTTTCAAGGAGATATATTGCTAATACTTAGAAATAAAATCTTGAAACGGTGCCTATTTTATCGGTGCAAATGCAATGTTGCCCTACCTGACCTATATACAAATTCGGATGTGCAATCTAATTCATAAAATCTTTAACAAAAGCATCATATATAACTGTTCGGGTATTTTTAACAGGAAAGATTTCTGACGTCTCCGTTCTGTATTTCACTCGATTTAAATATTTAGCATCTACACATCTATCTTTGTCGTCAATGTGTTTCCACATTTAAATCTGATGGGTATATATATATATATATATATATATATATAGTTAATCCAAACAAGAAAGCACAAGAAAACACAACAACGCGAGGACGGGGAACAAATATAGTATTATTGGACGCTCAGGAACGAAGGGAAGAAGGAGGGTTTAACGATTCGAGTGGAGCTCTTCGGCAGAAACATAGAAGGAAAGATCCAGAGAAGGGAAGACAGAGGGAAAAAATCGCCAACGGTACACACGCGGTCACATTTTGAATGATATATATATATTATATATTTAGCATCTACACATCTATGTTTGTCGCTCCGCTCGAGACGTTAAATCTTCTTTCATTCTTTCCTTTCCTGAGCGTCCAATATCATTATACTTGTTCCACGTCCTCGCGTTGTTGTGTTTTCTCTTTGTTCATGTTAAGATTAACTATATATATATATATGAGAGAGAGAGAGAGAGATGAGGAGATATGAACACACGCGTGCGCGCACACACACATCTTTATGTCAAATAAATTTTCGATTTCTTTATGTTAAGCTTCTATCTCTAAAAGTGATAGGAGGTTAATATAACTAAATCCTTCATCCACCTTATTTGATGATATAATCCATATCCTTCTCTATATAATATTTCGCGTCTCAATCGCAGAACCTTTGTACAGAAGTTAGTTACAAACCAATGACTACGGCTGCTCGACTTCTTTGAATTATGTCGAGAGCGTAGGTGTTGTCAATGTCTGCCTTTTTCTGTAAGCTGTAATGAATTTCAGTGCGTACACACGTATTAATAAATCACCTAATTGCAAAGACACAGACATATACACATAAACGCACACAGACAAACACACAAACACAAATACGCACGCAATTAGAGTATAAATTATAAATGAATCTAATTTACCGACGACATTCGGTGTCCGATTACAAGTATACTCTAGACGAGAATAAAGCTTCTGTGGTAATAAAGAATGGTCATATGTACGGCTCTTGAGATACAGAATAGCGTAACATTGAGGAAACGTGTCGAAGGAAGACGGGCCTACAACAGTAGAATCTACCTATATCTCTCTCTACTCTCTTTTACTCTTTTACTTGTTTCAGTCATTTGATTGCGGCCATGCTGGAGCACCGCCTTTAGTCGAGCAAATCGACCCCGGGACTTATTCTTTGTAAGCCAAGTACTTATTCTATCGGTCTCTTTTGCTGAACCGCTAAGTTACGGGGACGTAAACAAACCAGCATCGGTTGTCAAGCAATGCTAGGGGGACAAACACAGACACACAAACACACACACACACACACACACCACACACACACATATATATATATATATATATATATATATATATATATATATATATATATATATATATACACACACACATATATATACGACAGGCTTCTTTCAGTTTCCGTCTACCAAATCCACTCACAAGGCATTGGTCGGCCCGAGGCTATAGCAGAAGACGCTTGCCCAAGATGCGACGCAGTGGGACTGAACCCGGAACCATGTGTTTGGTTTGCAAGCTACTTACCACAGAGCCACGCAAAAACAGAAAACAATTAAACATAATAGGTGCATGCATGGACGTGTGATGAAATGTTTACCTCCCAACTACACGTCTGTTATCACTCTTACTGCGTAACCTCTGGTAGTCCAAATCCTTTTGAATAGATTTAATACACGGGAACATAAAGACGCCCGTCGTATATTTGTGAGTTTGCATACTTTTTACTCTTTTACTGGTTTCAGTAATTTGACTGCGGCCATGCTGGAGCACCGCCTTTAATCGAGCAAATCAATCCCGGGACTTATTCTGTTGTAAGCCTAGTACTTATTCTATCGGTCTTTTTTGCCGAACCGCTAAGTAACGGGGACATAAACACACCAGCATCGGTTGTCATGCAATGCTAGGGGGACAAACACAGACACACAAACACACACACGCATATATATATATATACATATATACGACAGGCTTCTTTCAGCTTCCGTCTACCAAATCCACTCACAAGGCATTGGTCGGCCCGGGGCTATAGCAGAAGACACTTGCCCAAGACGCCACGCGGTGGGACTGAACCCGGAACCATGTGGTTGGTTAGCAAGCTACTTACCACGCAGCTACTCCTGCACCTATCTTGTCAGGAAGAACATTTTTTTTATTATTTATAATTGAATGAGGGTAGAAATTGATATTAATCAATTTAAACCAGTGGCCTAGCATATTACAAACACCCGAAGATTAAGATATTTTTTACATACAAAATTTCACGTTTACATATGCGTGAATATTAACAAGCGAAACTGATCGGTACATAGGTAATCGTATTTATTTTGTATATTTTCATTTGTTTTGCTTATTTTTTACACTTTGGTTTTGTGCTGAGATTTGTCTTGAGAACACATTCTTCGTGGAAAATAGCGATATTGACGTCTATATCTAGCATATTGACCGTCCACTTTTAGTGGTCAGTCCTTTAAATTTTGTTTGTCATGTCAGGAAGATTTACACATACATAAAGATATATATATTTACACATACAAACACAGGCACACAAAATCTGGCAAAAACTCACGCACACACATCACATATACACAATAAAGCAAAGACAGGCAGGTTTGGTAAATTTCTAAGTGGATGTTACACATGATCCCTTACAGGATAGGCGTTCACGCCGGGCGAAATGCTCAACGGTATTTCGTCTGCCGCTACGGTCTGAGTTCAAATTCCGCCGAGGTCGACTTTGCCTTTCATCTTTTCGGTGTCGATTAAATAAGTACCAATTGCGCACTGCGGTCCATGTAATCGACTAAATCCGTTTGTCTGTCCTTGTTTGTCCCCTTGGTTTTTAGCCCCTTGTGGGTAGTAAAGAAATAGGTATATGTATGTTTCTTACATGTACGAAGGGCTGCTGAAGAGTTCCTGGCTTTGAGTAAAATAAAATACAAATATATGTATATATATATATGTATGTATGGATTTATACATACACATATAGGTATGGGTCTGTGTGTGTGTTCGTATGTGTATACTTTTAAACAGGTAACATCAGTTACACGTAAAATGATTGATAAAATTATTCCAGAATCTCGTAATTCTCTCGTTCATCTTATTTACATTAAATATAGCAATTTTCTTCCGGCGAGTGAAAAGCGGGAATTAATTTCAAAATTTTTTGGGAATCCCAGTTTCATGGGGATAACTCAGATGCTTGCCTGAAGTAAACTTATCTCTTCGCTTAAGTTTTTTATAGATACAAACGAAATCAACTCGGAATGAATGAGGTATGAGAAGTGAGTGGAATAGAAAAGTAAAGAGGAAATAGTGTCATATCAAAGATCGTTTGCTACTTGTATATAAAATCTGGTAGAAAGGGGAAGAGAAGAATAGATTAGTGGATGGACAGATGGATATTGTGGTCGTAGAAGTTGATTGGTTTCATAAATTAACTATGCTAGGGTACCGTCTTGAAATAATTACCGGAACAGGAGTGGCCCTTAGGCGCAGGAGTGGCTGTGTGGTAAGTAGCTTGCTTACCAACCACATGGTTCCGGGTTCAGTCCCACCCCGTGGCACCTTGGGCAAGTGTCTTCTACTATAGCCTCGGGCCGACCAAAGCCTTGTGAGTGGATTTGGTAGACGGAAAACTGAAAGAAGCTCGTCGTATATATGTTTATATGTATGTGCGTGTGTGTGTTTTTCCCCCTAGCATTGCTTGACAACCGATGCTGGTGTGTTTATGTCCCCGTCACTTAACGGTTCGGCAAAAGAGACCGATAGAATAAGTACTGGGCTTACAAAGAATAAGTCCCGGGGTCGAGCTGCTCGATTAAAGGCGGTGCTCCGGCATGGCCGCAGTCAAATGACTGAAACAAGTAAAAGAGAGAAATAGGACAGATTCTCTTCAAAAATGTGCTTAATTGTTCTTCCCTTCTGTCAAATTCCTAAGTTACAGGGTCGGAAACAAGTATGCGCAGATTGACAAGCTTCGAACAAACACGAAGACACGAAGGCGCATATGAGGAAATTTACCTTTGCTGAATACAAATGAGTAATAAACATTTGAACAATAAAATGTTTTGAAAACTTGCACTGTACATCGCTCACGTCTAAATTAACGAACAATTCCAAATCAGACAACGCAGATTAGATAAACGAATATTAAAGTGAAAACCCCGAAGAAACTGCACCAGTATTATAGTAAGGTGGTGAGCTGGCCGAATCGTTAACACGCCGGACGAAATGCTTGGCTGTATTTCGTCTGCCGTTACGTTCTGAGTTCAAATTCCGCCGAGGTCGACTTTGCCTTCCATCCTTTCAAGGTCGATAAATCAAGTACCAGTTACGCACTGGGGTCGATGTAATCGACTTAATCCGTTTGTTTGTCCTTGTTTGTCCTCTTTGTGTTTAGCCCCTTGTTGGTAGTAAAGAAATAAGTATTATAGTAAGGTTGCATTTGCAGCTGTTAATAATCGATGCAGTAGAAACATATGTAGGGTTGTACATTTAAATAATGTTTTCCTACAGGTAAAATGAACTGTTTTATGTTCGCTGCCCGATAACATTTTGGCCAGTATATATACACAGTGAAGCTTTAACGTTGCGTCGTATAATGTCGACTACTATTTCCAGTAAATATTAGTGTATTGTTGTACCACGATACAATATATATACTTTAACCTGATGGTGCTTTCTTATACTGGGAAGCAATATTGCACTATTTAATAAATTTTCTTTGAAAATTTTTTCACTGTTCTCAGTCTGTTAACGGCTATGCGTCCAGATGTGAAAATACTAGCATTGATGTAGCGACATTTGAAATTTTGTCTAGGTGTATCTAGCTGATGAGAACTAATCAAATTTACATTATCAAACATAATTTGGGAATTTCGAAACCTAGGACCTAGTTTATCCACATCTGGGTTGTACATTTATTTAATGTTCTTCCTACAGTTAAGATGAAATGTTCACCACCCGCAATCATTTTTGCCACTATAATATATATAATATATAGAGTGAAGCTTTACTCTAGCGTCGTATATTATCGAGTGCTAGTTCCAGTAAATATTGGTGCATTGTTATACCAGTACACTACACAAACACACACACAACACACACACACACACACACACAACACACACACACACACACACACACATATATATATATATATATATATATATATATATATATATGGAGAGTTTACGAAAAATCAAAATGATGAAGACAGATGGTGTACAAAACAAAGAGATGTATTAGTATAACGCTCAAGAATAGAAAGTATTTTACGTTTCGAGCCTACGCTCTTCTACTGAAAGGAACAAAGGAAAAAACAAGGAGATAAATAAATAAATAAATATATATATATATGTTTTGCATTCCTAAATACAACAATATATATATATATATATATAAAGGAAGTAAATGTAATTTTGTGCTACTTCGTATTAATCCTCAATATATATATATATATATATATATATATATATATATATATTATATATATATATATATATATATATAAATGAAAGAAAGAAAGAATGGAATCGAACGACGATTTTAACAAAATTCCTTTACTCTCGACACATGTTTCTAAGGCAGCATATTCCTAATTCCGAAGGAATAAAGGGTGCATTATGCCGTCATCTCATCAGGAAAGACAAGGAACTTATGTCAGCACCATGAAGAGCAAAAACTTTTAGATGACTGCCCACATATATATATATATATATATATATATATATATATATATATATATATATATTATTATTATTATCATTATTATAATTTTTATTAGGTAACGTATTGTATAGTATACCCCTGTTAGCTTACTGTTAAAGCGTGTTCACAGTGTTAGTTGGGTATTTGATTATGTCTTCAGACATTGGTCGCCTCGAAGCTATAAGAAGAAAACATTTTCCCATAGTATTGCAAAATTGAATCCGAAATCATGTAGTTGCAAAACCAGCGTTTTAACCATACTGTGATGCATGTATGTGATAACATGTGGCTCTAAGCATGGAAGGATACATCAGTCACCGCTGAAGCTCTGGATTGTGTGGAATGTTAAAATACCAAGTATTGGTGGAGGCTGTTTCGGTGTTATTCTATCTCCGTTATGTTTGGAATATTCTTCATTGTGTCCTCTTCCAAGAAACCAGCATTTATTTTCGTCCTGTTTACATTTCTTTAGTATTTACGTTTCTTTATTTGACATTTGTTTGACACATGTATTTCAATATTCATTTTCTTCTCAAGAGACTCAATATTGAACTTGTTACTTCCGCTATTATATCATATGAATTTTCCATTAATTTTAAGTATTTCCTTGTATTTCTTTTAGTATTTTCTCGTATTTTCAAGTATTTTCCGGTATTTTCCATTGAAGCTGTCTCTAATTACACTGTAATTTCCAAATAAGTGGTCATTAAGTAGTGTCTAACTCTTTAATCTGCTTAGCAGATGTAGCAGAAAAAAATTCGTTATCTGTCGCCATTCGATTCTCTAATTTCGAAAGATGATACATCAAGAGAGATTGTTTTGCATTTTCATTCGATTATTCCAATACACTTTTTATTTGGGTTAGGAATAAATGACCAAAATTCTGCAAATTAGTCGTCGGATCAAGTGTTATATAAGCCGTTTCAGGTGGTAATCATTTGCCTTTTTTGGCCGGACGAATTCTCCACATATATTTGCGGTCATGCGTGACACGATGTTAATTCATGAATGAGATGCAGCCCCAAATCAGCTTACATGTATGATTGTTAAAAGAAATCCTATATCTGTAGTTGGATGAATACTTAAGTCATCACCGGAGAAGTATTTTTACAATGTTTTTAATTTATAAAAGATGTGCGCAGCAGGTGACGTAACGCCATTCTTTTGGGGGCGGTCTAGGACAATTATCTCTATAAATCACAATGATTATGAGCTAATACTTAAAGCAATTATATATAATACAAGCAGTATCGCCCGGCGTTGCTCGAGGTTATTTCAACCCTTTAGAATTGAAACTTTTGAAAAGTAAAAATGTTGCTTTATGTAGCTTGTTATTCTTTTTAAGTGAAGATTTTTCTGGTTGAAATACACTGAAAAATGGCGACACAGCAGTCAAAAATTCGTAAAAAATAGGGATTTAAAATACCAAAAAAGCACCTTTTTGATGTAAATAATTTTTGGTGTTAACATGGTCCCATTTGAATTTTTTCTTCTACGGAAGGAAAAGCAAACCTTCTTCTATCATACTCTCAATTTTGGTGAACTAGTGACGCAGGGTGTCGGAGGAGATAGTGTTTGTTGAAGGCTACCAAACCTTCCATACAAAGACAACTTCAGCTTTATATATAGAGAGATTAGTTTAAGCAACACAGAGTTATCTTCTACATGAAATTTCCCTTCTTTCAGCAAATTATATACCCTACACAACGCACAAGTGCTTCTGTGTGTGAGTGCGCTTAATATGTTAGTGTATTTTGAGAGTAGTCATAGACATTTTCTGAACTTCAAAGTGGGTAACTACTTAGGAAAGAGAGTATTCATAGGCATTTTCAGCACTTCAAAGTGGGTAACTACTTCGGAAACCTACTCTCATTTAC
>NC_043017.1:30232392-30252392 GCF_006345805.1 Octopus sinensis | reverse complement strand
GTCCCCCTAGCATTGCTTGACAACCGATGCTGGTGTGTTTATGTCCCCGTAACTTAGCGGTTCGGCAAAAGAGACCGATAGAATAAGTACTGAGCTTACAAAAGAATAAGTCCCGGGATCGATTTGCTCGACTAAAGGCGGTGCTCCAGCATGGCCGCAGTCAAATTACTGAAACAAATAAAAGAGTAAAAGAGTATGCAAACTCACGAATATACGACGGGCGTCTTTATGTTCCCGTGTATTAAATCTATTCAACAGGATTTGGACGACCAGAGGTTACGCAGTAAGAGTGATACCAGACATGTAGCTGGGAGGAAAACATTTCATTACACATCCATGCATGCACCTATTATGTTTAATTGTTTTCTGTTTTTGAGTGGCTGTGTGGTAAGTAGCTTGCTAACCAACCACATGGTTCCGGGTTCAGTCCCACTGCGTCGCATCTTGGGCAAGTGTCTTCTGCTATAGCCCCGGGCCGACCAATGCCTTGTGAGTGGATTTGGTAGACGGAAACTGAAAGAAGCCTGTCGTATATATGTGTGTGTGTGTGTATATATATATATATATATATATTATATATATATATATATATATATATACATATATATATATATATATACATATATATATATATATATATACATATATATATGTGTGTGTGTGTCTGTGTTTGTCCCCACCAACATCGCTTGACAACCGATGCTGGTGTGTTTACCTCCCCGTAACTTAGCGGTTCGGCAAAAGACACCGATAGAATACGTACTGGGCTTACAAAGAATAAGTCCCGGGGTCGATTTGCTTGACTAAAGGCGGTGCTCCAGCATGGCCGCAGTCAAATGACTGAAAAAAGTTAAGCAGTAAAGAGCAAGAGTAAATGAAAATGAGTTGTCCTAGTTTTAAAACTAGAATTATTCATATTGAGTTCACTGTGATGGCTTATAACTAAGTAAGTATAATATGAAAAAGGGTTCCAAGTAAGCAATAATAGGTACAAAGAAGTAACAGTGCACCTGTGCGTCAGGAGCTACGGTCTTAATGGTGGAGGTGCAATGGCCCAGTGGCTAGGGCAGCGGACTCGCGGTTTCGATTCCCAGACCGGGAGTTGTGAGTGTTTATGGAGCGAAAACACCTAAAGTTCCATGAAGCTCCGGCAGGGGATGGTGGTGATCCCTGCCGTACTCTTTCACCACAACTTTCTCTCACTCTTACTTCCTGTTTCTGTTGTACCTGTATTTCAAAGGGCCGGCCTTGTCACTCTCTGTGTCACGCTGAATACCCCCGAGAACTACGTTAAGGGTACACGTGTCTGTGGAGTGCTCAGCCACTTACACGTTAATTTCACGAGCAGGCTGTTCCGTTGATCGGATCAACCGGAACCCTCGTCGTCGTAACCGACGGAGTGCTTCCATCCATCCACAGTCTTAAGAAAAATATTCCTTTGAAACCTAATTCTAGATTGAGTTCAACATTTGCTTTTCTTCTATGTCAATCTCGTAAGTTTTTATCGAATTGCAACGAAACAAACTTTGGTGATATTACTAAATAGGATTTCATATATTTATAATGCAATTAGTTTTGATAACTGCCTGCAATATCAAAATCAATTATATCAGGATTTCGGCAGCAAAGAATATTGGTGCAATGAAAATAATTCCAAATTAAAATATGAGTAAACTTAATTTAGTATATATATATATATATATATATATATATATATATACATATATATATATATATAAAACATTAATGTAATTTATTGCTATTGTATACACTAGATGAAAATAATTTGTGAATTCGTTTCAAGGACACAAAGTGAAGTAAAGCGGGATCTAGAAATAGTCAGAATTTCAAATTCAATTAAAAAAACAACAGCAATAACGAAAAAATCTTCTCTATAGTTGTAAATCACGTGAGAGTCCTTTAATATAAACCGATACACAGGTAATAATTTTAATGCAATTTGCTATATAAAAATAAACAAATATGTACGCGTGTGTGTATGCGATTGTATGTCAGCTTTACATTTTATTGTATGCTGTGCATGCGTTTAGCTGTTAATATGTATCTACATGCATTTTTATGTGAACGTATCTTTCTCTCTCTCTCTCTCTCTCTCTCTCTCTGTATATATATATATGTATATATATATATATATATATATATATAGGGCGGTAACCACCAGCCTTCACTATATATATATATATCCTTAAAATCTTTTTTAAAATGTTTTAGCCCGAAGGCCGCGGCCAAGCTGGGGGGCACCACCGCTGAATGAGCTACACTAATTTGTGAATCCACCTCTGATACGTGGCACTTGATCAACAAGAGAGTTCGATGCTGCTGCCCGCATCTGCTTGTCCTATCGTGAGGTAGGTTAATCTGGGACTCCCGACAAGAGGAGATCCAGTTTAGTTTTAAAGAAACCCACATCCACACCATGTAAGTCTCTCAGGCATTTAGGGAAGATGTGAAAGAGCTGTGGTCCTCTGAAACCCAAGCTGTTGCAGTATCTGGTCCTGTATTTTGATGGTGATGTTGGAATCTTTGACACCATGCAGTGGCGCCCCGTTCTGCGGTTGGGGTAACTTTGAATGCCAAAGTTTGGGATAAGAGCCTCCAGGATTTTCCAGATGTATATCACCGCATATCTCTCCCGCCTCCGCTCTAGGGAGAAGAGTTTTAATACTTTCAGTCTTTCGCAGTAGCTGATATTTTGCATTAAGACGATCTTCTTTGTGTAGCTTCTCTGAATTGCTTCGAGTTCTGCTGTTAGTTTTATATTGTGTGGTGACCATAGTTGGGAGCAGTAGTCCAAGCGGCTGAGGACGAATGTTTTCCACAGGACCATCACTGTCTCCTTCTCTCTCGTTCTTAAAGTTCGGAGAATCCATCCAGCTTGCCGTCTGCATTTTATCACCAGATTAGTAATATTCACTTGGAAAGATGCATCATTGCTCATGTCAATGCCCAGGTCACGCACTGATTTTGACTCAGGGGATTGCAATTCTTCCTAAGCCAGTGTATTCAGTCTGCACGTCGTTTACTTTTGTGTGCCAGTAACGCAGGGCCTGGAACTTACCTGCATTAAGCTGCATGTGGTTGTCCTCCGCTCACCTGTATATTTTATCCAACTCCTGTCGCAGATGCGCAATATTTTCAGGGTTTTGTATTGTGTGGGAAACATTTGTGTCATCTGCATAGCTAGTAAGGGTGGACATCGTAGTAACTGAAGGCATGTCTGAAAGGGCCACTATGAACAGCAGTGGCCCCAAGACAGTGCCCTGTTGGTCATTGTTGAGTACTGTTGATTATGTGCTACGTATGTCAGTTGCTGCCATCTCTGGCAAGGGCTTTGAAATAATACCAAGAAGTTCCAGACACCCAGCTGAGTACTTGACAGACACTGACTTTGATGACGACATCGCTCTTATCAGTGATTCTCTCTCCAATGCCCAGTCTCTTTTATAATCTCTTGAACAAGCCTCAAAGTTTGTAGGTCTATACATCAATGAGGCCAAAACTGAATACATAAACAAGTGCCTGTCCAACAGTGATTGCATCATCCATACTCTCAACAATGCGCCCTTAAATATGGTTTCTGATTACAAATATCTGGGTCATACATATCACCATCTGTAAAAGATTTCCAACTAGAAAGGGTATGGCCTGGTCAGCCTGTAATGACATGCATAAGATCTGGTCATCAAATCTAAGTAGAGACTTCAAACTTGAAATATTCAAAGCCACAGTCGAACCAATTCTACTATATGGCTCAGAAACCTGGACGTTATCAAAGAAGCTTGAGAGGCGGTTGGAGGGAACCTACGCTCGCCTCCTTATGAGAGCTCAAAATCTCTCGTGGAAGCGCCATCCAACCAAAATGAAAATATATGGCAAACTACCACCTGTGTCATCTCTTGTGAAAGGTAGAAGAGTCCAGTTTGCTGGACATTGTTGTAGAGCTGAAAACGGGGTAATTTTTACTCTTCTCTCCTGGAAGCCATCTATTCGCAATACCAGAGGGCGCACACTCTCCTACCCTGATGTAATCTCCAAGGATACAGGCATCCATCAACAAGTCTGGCGTAGCATGGTAAATTCCATTGTCTCGACAACAGTCGAACAATGATGATGATGATGTTGGTCATTTCTTTCCTATCACTCTTGAAAAGGTTGAAAAAATTGTCCAAATGTACTCCTTTATGGTGACTCAATTTTTTTTAAACAATCAATTTTCGTGCGACAGATGCACAAACGCAAACAACATAAAGTTTCGTGTAATATTACTAATGTGTAGCAAAGCTTGTAATCAGAAGTTGGACAAGCTTTATACTGCACTCCACGATGTTCAGAACTGAACATGTCATAAGTATATATATATATATAGGCGCAGGTGTGGCTGTGTGGTAAGTAACTTGCTAATCAACCACATGGTTCCGGGTTCAGTCCCACCGCGTGGCATCTTGGGCAAGTGTCTTCTGCTATAGCCTCAGGCCGACCAAAGCCTTGTGAGTGGATTTGGTAGACGGAAACTGAAAGAAGCCTGTCGTGTATATGTATATATATATATATATATATATGTGTGTGTGTGTTTGTGTGTCTGTGTTTGTCTCCCTAGCATTGCTTGACAACCGATGCTGGTGTGTTTACGTCCCCGTCATTTAGCGGTTCGGCAAAAGAGACAGAAAAATAAGTCCTGGGCTTACAAAGTATAAGTCCCGGGGTCGATTTGTTCGACTGAAGGCGATGCTCCAGCATGGCCGCAGTCAAATGACTGAAACAAGTAAAAGAGTAAAAGGGTAAAAGGGTAAAGATATATGTACATGCACATACGGAGGGAGGGCACTAGAATGTTCTTGTCTCTATGGGTATCGCCAAATGGGCGGTAGGAGGTCCAAATTATCGAGTTATTTCACAGGGCTTAGAAAAAATAGTGGACAGCTGCAAAAA
Source organism: Octopus sinensis (assembly GCF_006345805.1). Lineage (NCBI taxonomy): Eukaryota > Metazoa > Mollusca > Cephalopoda > Octopoda > Octopodidae > Octopus > Octopus sinensis. The sequence goes on along the minus strand of NC_043017.1, from coordinate 30,247,442 downwards.
GTCTGTAAATCTGAGAGAGGAGTACAATGTGAATAAAAATATAATTAACTGATCCCAACGAACTAGCACCACCTCGTATATATGAACTATCAGTATCGGCCAGCGTTGCTCGAGTTTCTAAGGGAAATAACTCTATAAGCATTTTTAGAGAGTGAGAGCCAAAAAATAGCAAAAAAATGCATTGAAAATGGAAAAAAAATGATGGTAATTTTTTTTTTAAATCGTTGACTCATCGTAGACATTTTTAGAGAGTTACTTCCCTTTTTTTAATAGCGAAAAAAATGCATTAAAATGGAAAAAAATTATGGTAATTTTTTTTTAAATCGTAGACACATCGTAGACGCGCGCTAATACCCAGAAGGGCTCGATATGAATCACGACTATAAGATACCTGCTATTGGTTAAACTGCACCGCAAAATGTGGGAGTAGTTAGGGATCTAAATCGTAGGAGACAGACACACAACTTCACTTTTATATATAACTAGCAGTATTGCCCGGCGTTGCTCGGGTTTGTAAGGGAAATAACTATATAAGCATTTTTAGAGAGTTACTTCTCTTATAAATTCGGGCTTTCTTAGCCATTTTTGTTTTGGTGTCTTCAAGCCATGAAGTCGTTGTTCTAAAAGAACGCTGGTTTCCTTGACAACGCATTACGACGTTGATTTCCTTACACTCCCTTCCCCACAGCTTCACGAGGGAGGGAAGGGGGAGAAGCAAACAGGTGCAGGTGTGACCATGGACGCCAACTCCGCCGCCATCGACACACGAAAAATTATGCATTAAAATGTAATAAAAAATGATGTTAAATTATTTTTAAAATTGTAGACTCATCGTAGACGCGCGCTAATAGTCAGACGGGCTCGATATGAATCACGACTATAAGATACCCGCTTTTGGTTAAACGGCACCACAAAATGTGGGAGTAGTTAGGAATCTAAATCGAAGGGGACAGACACTCACACAACTTGACTTTTATATATAAAGATTAGGTCTCCAGACCGAAAGACCAACGTTTTTGTAAATATTTCCACCATGCACTTGGTAGTCTGACTTCTCTGTTGTCGTTGTTGAGAATTACTTTCTTTGCAAGTAAGTACTTAAATATAAAACATACGGATGTACTTCGTACGAACTGTTTCCTCAATTTAATTTTCCATCCTTGCAAATCACATTACCACGTCTAATGGGCTGTTTTGAATATAAAATTATATACAGCACTGCTAGCTACATCTGTTAAAATCCTCTTTGAAATGAATAAAATTCAATATGCGTATACGTAACAATAGTTTCCATTCCTTTTGTTATTAACTACTAGCAGTATCGCCCGGCGTTGCTCAGATTTGTAAGGGAAATAACTATAAAGCATTTTTAGAGAGTTATAGACAAAAAATAGCAAAAAATGAAAAAAATGATGGTAATTTTTTTTGAGAGTAAAAAAAGGTGGTGTTGCGTCCCCTAGACAGTTTGCGGTTTGTGTTTCTGATTCTCGACCCCATGTCGAATTTATCGATTTTTTTTCAGAACTGGGGGAACTTTTCAAAATTTTCGCTGCGTTAGTTTTGAATTATGACATTGGGCTATGTGTGTGTCAAGTTTCATCAGAATCGGTTGAAAGCCGTGGTCAGGGTGAGGGTACAAGCAAACAGACACACAGAAACACGCACAGACAAACTGCCGTTTATATAGAGAGAGATATTCGTAAATGTTCTTATTGCAATCCGTTTTCATTGGCAGGATGTACATTTTTACGATGTGTGTAGCTGTGGATTTTAACAAAACAGTATCACTGCAATTTGCATTTTAACCACAGGAGGATAGTATAAGAATTACAAATTTACACTGATCTGCGTATAACTTGAATTTATATGAACCGAAGCACACCAAAACACTGGATTCCAGTACTGACTTTTACATCGCTTATCATTATAATTATTGCAAATATACAATCTAGATAATATTGCAATCCGCTGAAACGGAATCAGAATTAAACATCGGAGGAATTTCCGGGTTCAGTCGCACTGCGTGGCACCTTGGGCAAGTGTCTTCTACTATAGCCTCGGGCCGACCAAAGCCTTGCGAGTGGATTCGGCAGAAAGAAACTGAAAGAAGCCCGTCGTATATATGTATGTGTATATGTTTGTGTGTCTGTGTTTGTCCCCACCAACATCGCTTGACAACCGATGCAGGTGTGTTTATGTCCCCCGTAACTTAGCGGTTCGGCAAAAGAGACCGATAGAATAAGTACTAGGCTTACAAAAGAATAAGTCCTGGGGTCGATTTGCTCGACTAAAAAGGTGGTGCTCCAGCATGGCCGCAGCAGTCAAATGATAGACAAGTAAAAGAGTAAAGAAAGAAAGAGAGTGAGTGATAAGGTCTAGTTGTCATAGACGATAAATACTGATAGAGGCGATTAGCCGTTACCTGGAAGATGACTGAGAGCTTCCACGGTATATGTCCGGGTAATATATCACACACACACACAAAACACACACATATGATGTTTATGTGTATGTATATTAATGCGTGCGTATGCATAGGTGCTTCTGTATGTTTGTGTTTCTTTGCATGTATATATAGGCGCAGGAGTGGCTGTGTGGTAAGTAGCTTGCTAACCAACCACATGGTTCCGGGTTCAGTCCCACTTCGTGGCATCTTGGGCAAGTGTCTTCTGCTATAGCCCCGGGCCAACCAATGCCTTGTCAGTGGATTTGGTAGACGGAAACTGAAAGAAGCCTGTCGTATATATATATATATATATATATATATATATATGTATATGTATGTGTATGTGTGTTTGTCCCCTTAGCATTGCTTGACAACCGATGCTGCTGTGTTTACGTCCCCGTAACTTAGCGGTTCGGCTAAAGAGACCGACAGAATAAGTCCCGGGGTCGATTTGCTCGACTAAAGGCGGTGCTCCAGCATGGCCGCAGTCAAATGACTGAAACATGTAAAAGAGTAAAAGAGAGTAAATATAGAGTTTATATTTTTTACACGTCGCATATTTGAGTGTGTGTATAAATGAATATAATACGTTACGTGTTACACGACTTTCTATTTCTGTTAATATGTCTAATGAGATTGATATTTATATCCTTCCTGAGATTCACGCACTGCTGACCATAATTTATGCTGTCAGACATTTTTGGAGTGCATCCGTCGAAACATTCGAAGAAGACTTCAAGATAGAAATGGTCTCACAACATCCCGACCATTCGTCTCTTATTCAGTTTTCCTTTGATATATATAATATATATATATATATATATATATATATATATATATGTATTTATGTAAAGAGAGAGAGAGAGAGGTGCTGGCTTGGCTGTGTGGTAAGAAGATAACTTCACAACCAATATGCCTCTGGTTCAGTCCCACGGTGTGGCACTTTGTATGGATGTCATCAAAGATTTGGAAAGACAATGACGCATGGAGTATACATATATGTAAATATTTTGTGTGTGTGTGTGTGTGTTTGCGTTTCTTTCTGTGTTTGAGCACTATCACTTAACACCCGATATTGGTGTACTTACATCCCCGTAAATTAGCATTTCCGCAAAGAGACCTAGAAAATTAGTATTCAAGGCGGTGCTCCAGTATGGACATACTAAAAATAACTGAAAGAATTTTATTATTAAAAGATTAAGAGTGTTTATATATATATATATATATATATATATAATATATATATATATACACACACACACACACACATATACACACACAAATATATGCAAGGAAATTTCGTCAACATAGGTAATGTAAATGGATTGGGTGACTACCTAAAGCATATCATATACTTCCAGTCTGAGAAACCGGAAAATACTAATATCATGAATTGTGGATATTCTTTGCGTCTAAATTTTATTACTTCTCTCTAGGAGCACTCCGTCGGTTGCGACGATGAGGGTCCCAGCTGATACGATCAACGGAACAGCTTGCTCGTGATATTAACGTGCAAGTGGCTGAGCACTCCACAGGCACGTGTACCCTTAACGTAGTTCTCGAAGAGATTCAGCGTGACACAGAGAGTGACAAGGCCGGCCCTTTGAAATACAGGTACAACAGAAACAGGAAGAAAGAGCGAGAGAAAGTTGTGGAGAAAGAGTACAGCAGGATTCACCACCACCCTCTGCCGGAGCCTCATGGAGCTTTAGGTGTTTTCGCTCAATAAACACTCACAATGCCCGGTCTGGGAATCGAAACCACGATCGTCCGACCGCGAGTCCGCTGCCCTAACCACTGGGCCATTGCGCCTCCTACTTCTCTCTACCAATGACAGAATACTTAGCTTATGGAATTCCTTACCCAATATCATAATCTACATAACTGGCTATTCTAGAAACGGCTGTAAAGTTGTCTCTACCTCTTAATACTTCCCATCAACCTTAAATATTTGGAAGTGATGGCAAATGTTGTGCTTTCACATTTTCTAATTCAAACTATCAGTGAATGAATGAATCATTCAATCTATCTATCTATTATCTATCTATCATCTATCTATCATCTATCTATCATCTATCTATCATCTATCTATCATCTATCTATCATCTATCTATCATCTATCTATCATCTATCTATCATCTATCTATCATCTATCTATCTATCATCTATCTATCTATCATCTATCTATCTATCATCTATCTATCTATCATCTATCTATCTATCATCTATCTATCTATCATCTATCTATCTATCATCTATCTATCTATCATCTATCTATCTATCATCTATCTATCTATCATCTATCTATCTATCATCTATCTATCTATCATCTATCTATCTATCTGTGTGTATGTATATATGTGTGTGTGTGTGTGTGTGTATGTATGCGTGTGTATGTGTGTTTGTATGTGTGTATGTGTGTGTGTATGTATGTAATGTGTGTGTGTGGCTATGTGTGTCTGTCTCTCTGTGTTCTCAATGTGTGTATGCATGACTGTGTGTGTGTATTCCTTACATATATGCAGTCACTTGCTCACGTGTTTTCTATTACAATTATCCTTGTGTGTACTGACGGAAATTTAGTGGCCGAAATATGAACCGAAGCCCATCGTATTTATTCTTTCATTAGGAAACGCTAAGTGTGCGCCTGCGTCAATGGGCGTAAATAATTTTGAGTAATTAAAGGGAGGTAACTCTAGTGGCTTGAGACATGCAATCTCTCAATAAACTATCAAGCAGACGAAGTTAATATCTCGATATAATTCACGTTAATGATCTAGTTTGGCGATAGTCCAATTAGAGAAACCTTTAGAAGAATAAAATACTCTTCGTCTTCTCTCACACACATACTCTCTCTCATGCAAACGAATAAAGAAATATAAACGATTCGGTGTACATACATACATACATACATACATACAGAGTCACAGATACACATTCGTACAAATGTATTCATTTAGAAAGACACTTCCGCTCACGCATGCGTATCAAGAGCCTAACACATACATAAACCGCATGTCACTTTTGACATGTTCATACGCATACACGTCCACAATCTTCCATTCTCACAGACAAGATTAATTTCCATACATACACACACTCGTTCTCACGAAGAGACCCGAGCTTGTGTAAAATTTCATCTGAGCGTGTGCGAACACAGTTAGACGCAACCACAATTGCACAGAGACATCGTCACTCAAGTAGACACAAGTTCCTACAACATTTCCACACAAACGCATCGATGATTATATATGGCGGCCATTATATGTCTGTTTGTATGTATGTGCGTCATTAAATCTAGGCGTTTCTCGGTTTTTATGCATCTACGTGAGTCTGTGTACATGCGTGTGTTTCCAAGTGTGTGTGTATGTATATATATATATATATACATATGTATGTGTATGCATATATAAATATATGTATGTATATGTACATGTGTATATATGTGTGTATATGAATATATGTGTATATGTATGTATATATATGTGAATATATATATATATGGATATGTGTATATGTATGTATATATATATGTGTTTATATTTATGGATATGTATATATATATATATATGGATATGTGTGTATATATATACATATACATATATATATATGCATATGCATGTATATACATGCATATGCATGTGTATATACATATATGTATATATATATATATGTGTGTGTATCTATGTATAGTGCGTGTGTGTGCGTGTGATTGTGATTCTGTATGTTCATATTTATAGCGGCGAAGATAAACTGCACCTAATTCTTAGACACGACTCGGGCAGAGGGAATAAATATCATATACAACAACAACAACACACAACAACAACAAATAAACTACACAAACAAACGCGCAATTGGATAAACAAAGTATCTCGATAAATATAGGAGCGAATATCATGCAATATCATAATTAATTTGTCTTGAATTCTTAGAAAAATCTAATCTCTTCTAATATTTCAATTAAATCTCGCAATTTTTGACGGCAAAGAGATGGATTACAACTGCAAAATCCGACAAATAAACTCTAATTTGGGAAAAGAATATACAAATTTATATGTGTGGTTATGGCCTGGTGTCTTGTATGTATATGTGCGGATAAAAATATATCTTGTTTTCCTATTCCTAATACTACTGTTGGTGGTGGTGTTGGTGGTGGGGCATCAATGCCTCGCTTGTATCAAATAACCTAAAGACGAAATAACCCCTTAGTGGATTCACTGTTTTACCTAGATTTAGGTGATCCCAATCAAAAGTAGGTTATTAAGATTCTTTTAGTTCAATATCGACTTATAAGCAGATTAACACGATCCCTTTCGCTTCCCTTGACGTCAACCATCTCCCTGCCGCGCATATCCAGATATAAATATAATTATATATATATATATATGTATATGTGTATGTATATGTGTATGTATATATGTGTGTGTATATAAATGTTTATATATATGTGCGTGTATGTATATATAAACATGTGTGTATGTATGTATATATATATATATATAAACATGCGTGTGTATATATGTATATACATATATATGTATATGCATATATGTGTGTATGCATGTATATATGCGTGTGTATGTATATATATATATATGTGTATGTATATATATATATGTGTGTGTATGTGTGTATATGTGTGTATGTGTATAGATGTGTGTATTTGTATACGTGTGGATGTGTATATATGTGTATATATATATGCGTATGTATATATATATGTATGTATGTGTATATATATTTGTATGTATATATATATGTATGTATATATGTGTATATGTATGTATATATATATGTATGTATGAATATATGTGTATATGTATGTATATATATATATATGTGTGTATATGTATGTGTGTGTATGTATGTGTATATATATATGTGTATATGTGTGTGTGTGTGTATATATATATATATATATATATATATAATATCGTTGAAGAAAGTTGTAGAACCAAGACACCATGTTTATATATTTATTTATAGACGTGTCAAATATGTCATTATTGATATTTCTGTTAAGTCTTCGCTTTCTCGATCGCTTTAGCTGATATTGAAGTTGTAATTTGTGTTCTTTATTGTTATTTTGTTTGTTTACTCTATTCTTTTTTTATGCTTCATATTTTCGTTGCTGGTTTTGGTGCCGGTGTTAAGGTCTGGGTTGGTGGTGGTTGCTTGCTTGTCGTTTTGTTTTGACAGTTTCTTAATAATCTCAAGCGAGACAGAAAACGTCTTTCGCTTTCTATTCAGCAGTCAACCAATGGAAAGCCGAACGGTGTTTATAAATAAAGACATGTCACATACTTCGAGAACATGAATTATCAAAACCCACACATATATACACACAACCAAATGAAGATACACATAAACACACAAACAAATGAACATACACATAAACACATACATACATGGATGTGGTAAATGTCTATCCGTTTTGGGGTAACATTTTCAGGAGCAGAAGTACACTAATACACCTATATATAAATTAGATATGTGCCAATAGAATATGGTAGCATCTCTCTAGACAACCATTTTAGAAAGGTGCCCAAAAGAAAATATTTCTTTATAAATGCATACATAGACATATCAATATTCTCGTCAGAATTAACCAAACCAACAATGGATGAATATCATCGAATATTTCCTCTTAACATTAGAATAGATATTTCTCGCAATAAGATAAACAAAAATAATATTCACTTCACCGATGAAACACTGAATAACGTCCAGAGTAAAATAAATAATGATTATTGAATACATTTTAGTGGACTTTTATCTGCATTTTTTCTACAAATACTCAGGTAGAAACTGAACAAAAAATGAATGGCGATAGATAGTTTCCCTTCTGACACGTGCCTTCCCTTTGATACCATTCTGTGGCCCCTTTGGGTACATGTCATTCCCCAACCAAAACATTGAGAAATTTACTAGACACATTGTGGAAATGCGTGAAAGCTGTTCCTGCTCTCTGGCGACAGATTAAATCCGTTGGCCAGTTTTTACAACACAGCAAGGCACTAGAATATCTTCTGTGGATTCCAATTTGTTTCCTGACTGAATACAATTGCAGATAGTATTCAAAATCTTGAGAAAGCGCTAATGGGCGTGACTTTATTTTTCTAATTAACGAAATAGAAGTTTCAACATAACAAACTATATCCAAAACAGTTGAGTTATTGATTTTCTTGTTTACAAAAATAAATGAATAAAATGCAGCAGATCTGTGTAATCTGATATTTCAGCAGAACGACCTCTGGAACGATAATTTTACAAATATTTACATATAGAGTTCAATGTAGTCATCCTTAAAATAAAATGAAGGAAAAAGGAAAAGATTATACGACTTCTTGGGATATAAAACCTTTCCACAGATTCCTTTCGAGATAAATTTATGAGAATCAAATAGATTCCCGAAAAATAACCGTATGAAACCAAATATTCTCTGTCGGAAATATAATCTATTGCCACATCTCTTCAAATTAATATATTAATTGCTTTATTTCGATATATAGATTCTTGAAGGATTTAAATCACTTAAGCATTTGTGACATTAGAAGAATATGTGAAGGTTTCGCTTTTCACATTAGGAATTTTCCATTCTGGCTATCGGAAATGTGTCACCACTAAATGACTTTCGACAGCCAAGTACAATTTATCTTGCTACATGAAGTGATCACTTCGTTCCGCTTGAACGAAATTCGACGTCTTTTATATCTCTCTACATGGCGAACCGCAATCAGATTTTTCATAACCGATCGTCAACAGTTTCTCTCAACAAACAATTCATTGATAAGTCTCTACGGAAAAAAAATTATGTTGTGATAGCATTTTTCAAAATTTCGTTCGAAAACCATGTTTCATGTTTTGTCTGTACATGCATTGATTTTACATAAAAGTATGTCATATCTCGTGTTACCGTTTGTTTAAGCAGCTTGCTGAACAGTCTGAGATGTTCGCCTTGACGAAAATGCACAGTTTTTCTTCAAAGTGTGTCTAAATTATAACATATAATTTATTCGATATAGTCGTCATATTCGTACTCTCAACTTAGAAAATGAAAATCGGTTATGGAGGGTCTTCTCTCCTTAATATATTAATGTGGTAAGGCGGTGAGCTGGCAGACACGTTAGCACGCCGGGCGAAATGATTACCGGTATTTTGACTGCCGTTACGTTTGAGTTCAAATTCCGCCGAGGTCGACTTTCCCTTTCATCCTTTCGGGGTCGATTAAATAAGTACCAGTTACGCATTGGTGTCGATGTAATCGACTTAATCCATTTGTCTGTCCTTTCGAGGGTCGATAAATTAAGTACCAGTTGCGTACCGGGGTCGATCTAATCGACTGGCCGCTTCCCTCAAAATTTCAGGCCTTGTACCTAGAGTAGAAAATCGATCTCGAAAGTATGAAAGGCGAAGTTGACCTTGATGGAATTTGGACTCCGAACGTAGCGGCAGACGAAATACTTATTTCTTTACTACCCACAAGGGGCTAAACACAGAGGGGACGAACAAGTACAAACAAACAGATTAAGTCGATTATATCAACCCAGTGCGTAACTGGTACTTATTTAATCGACCCCGAAAGGATGAAAGGCAAAATCGACCTCGGCGGAATTTGAACTCAGAACGTAGCGGCAGGCAAAATACTGCGAAGTCTCTCGCCCGGTGTGCTGACGTTTCTGCCAGCTCGCCGCCTTACATACGTCATTAAATTGATAGATACGTGTGTACTGGGGTGGAGTCATTGCTTCGTTAAATATGTTTGACGTAATAACGCCTTGTGACAAACGTGATGTTGTATAAGAAATTTAACTCTATAAATAAATATATATCGATAAAATTAATTCACGACTGAAATAAGCAGTCGAATCAATAAAGACGAAAAAATATCTTGCAAGTAGCTCTTTAAAACGACCAGTGTAAATTTGAAGACAGGTATGTATGTGGGCTGTGGGGGTGTATACATGAAAAGTCTTCGCCGACGAAGCTACAGAAGTAAAATTTTAAATGTCATTTGCGTAACACGCTGCTGTGCGATCTTTACTTGAAATATGTATTCGCAAAGGGAAGACCTGCACTTAACATTTACGTCTGCAATTATTTTAATATATCCACCATTTCTCATGCACGATATAGTAACACATTCGTTTCCGCCATAGGTAACTTATTAAGGAAACGCTGTTTCTCATTGTAAGAGAGGATACTACAGAATGTACCCTAAATAAATACCTACCTCATTTCAGACTGCTGAACATACCGAGTATCACCGATTTCAGCGGCAGAAACATAAATAGAAGACATGCTGCAATGAATAGAAATCGTGAATACATTGCCACCATGAATTTGAAGATCGGTTGTTACAATATTTGCATCTTATTTCTGCCAGGAAATGAAAATAAAACGGAAAGATTTCTCTTTAAGGAAAGTAGCTAAGGAAATATGACGTTTCATATGTCAAAGCTTTCAAAGGTGATGAGCTGGCAGAATCGTTAGCACGCCAGGCGAAATGCCTTGAGGTAATTCGCCTCCCGTTACGTTCTGAGTTCAAATTCCGCCGAGGTCGACTTTGCCTTTCATCCTTTCGGGGTCGATAAATTAAGTTCCAGTTACGCACCCGGGTCAATGTAATCGATTTAATCTGTTTGTCTGTCCTTGTTTGTCCCCTCTGTGGTTAGCCCCTTGTGGGCAGTAAAGAAATAGGAATAGAAATTTCGTCAGTCATTACGTTCTGAGTTCAAATTCTGCCAAGGTCGACTTTAACGTTCATCCTTTTTTCGGTAGGTAAAATAAGTACCAGTGGAGTACGGGGATCGATGAGATTCACTGTCCTCCTCCAAATTTCAGGCTTTGTTCGTATAGTAGATAGGTTATTACAGAATTTTCAGAAACTTGTGTTACTAACGAAGAACTAATAACACTGCGAGTTATATATTCTTTTGAAAACACAGAGAGAGAGAGAGGGTGAGAGAGAGAAAGAAAGAGGGTAGAAGTGTAGGATTTGCTATAAAGAAGTTAGCTGAAAAGCTACCAGGAGCACCGTGTCGCATAAGCTTTCGACCGTCAGTGGATAATGGAAGGTCTTCCTGTAGAGTCGGAATATACGTTCCCACAATGCTGCATTCTGAGGATGATATATTGTTGTCAGAAAGAATTCAGTAAATCAATAAAAGAAATGAACATTTATATTTATATATTATATATTTTAAGGGGTCGATTCGAACCCATGAAATTTAATTTTGTCAGCATCTTACAGAAACCTAGGTCGTCCAGCTCATTTGCATGTTGTATCTGGATGAACTAGTGGTGACAATGCATATTGCCGTTCCTCCTACATTGGACAGATTCGTGCTATATATATCATATTCACCTTCAATTTTAAATCAAATCTTTCGTGGATGATTAGAGAATAATTGGTAATAGAAACGGGTGAGATTCTGGAGTCGAAGTATTAGTTTATTATGAGTACTGAGGGGACTAGTGTAATTATTAGAACATTATCAGAACATTATAATGAACAGACGTGAAGAAAACAGGCGGGGTATCTGGAGTGTAAAAGCTCTCATCCCGGATAGATTCAAGATTCTATCTTAGTCGCAGTAGAAATGGTACAATCTGGAGAGAGCACTCCTATTTGCCAGAGGCTGGAGAGTTCCTATGAATAACTTTGTGCCAATCATTTTATAGTTTCTATTCTGGATTTGGTCGAAGATGTGGGGAGGTGCAAACAAGCAACTCCTTGGATTTGAGTGTAACAGTTCAATGAAGCCACATCTTTTCTCTGCAGGGTGTCAATAATTGTTGGTTACCTAGTATTTTCCTCTTCTGAAGAGAAAAGTTGGTTGCTGGAAGGCGGTCGTAGTTATATGTTAAAGATCTGATTTTGTCAGGAGATATGCATAATTTTATTTAGACACTAAATGTGGGGCGAATTTGAGGACTGTAGCTGAATGTTTCTGAGGAATTAGGAGAGGTCGCACAGAATTTTTTCGTTAATGAGTTGAATTGTGTGTGGTAGTTTTTCCCCGTTGAAAGAAAAACATTTGGCGTATCCCAATTTGATGTTGCTTTCCAGATTCCTGTTCGTTGAGTCAACGTGTGATAGGTTTATGTATGGCTTGCGAATGTTGGTTCAGGATTTTAAGTAATGTAATCTATATAAAAATGGTTGGTGATTGATCTAGTAGCAAGTAGGTTAGGGGAGAGTAAGAAATCGACAGCAAAGGGGACAAAAGTTCGCCAACATGCGAACTGTAAGGTAAATATGTATCGAATATGTATATTTGGCTAGTGGTGACTATCGGGACAAAAGTTTTATAACAGATTCGCATGTTAAGTTTTTTGAAATTATTGCAGAAAGTGTGAAACGGTGAAAGTATTATTTTCATCGTCATATACAAAGACAGGATCCTGCTGTGAATGAAGGAGATTGGGTCGCCATTTTATCGATTATTGTGAAAACAATACTGCTAATCGTTAAGAGAGAGAGTGACAAAAAAAAATCAGAAGGAGAGAGAGAGGAAAGAAAGAAGAAGTGAGAGGGAGAGAGAATGAAGGTTTTAGAGTCAGTCGTTTTTAGTGGCTGCCGGCATTAGCTTAGAAGAATTAAGCTGATGTTTGACTGTGTCAATCAGGTAGACTTTCTTAGAGATGAGACAATATAGACCGATTCCAACGACGTAGATAGATCAATGTCTGCGAAGGAGTCAATGAAAATCTTGCTAAGTACAACGTATAGCTGCATAGGGCAACATTAAACAGACAAGACACTGTCTCAATCACTTGTTTTGTTGGCTTGAAGTACCCAAATTATCTCTTAATTTTTGGTCTGAGTGGATGCCAAATTGCGGTCAATTTGTGAACAGAATAATATTACCTGTGCCAAATAGTTGCAATGCGGTTTCTCTTCAAAGCAAGCAGAGAATACCAAGAGATTGCTTTGCGCGGCCTCGCTTTACGGGGGCCACCGCGGCGGTGAAGAATTACGCAGTGTAAGGTATAACGGTGTAAGAAATAACGATTCCACAAAGTTAATAACGATTTCGCCAATAACAATTCTACCGATTAAACTTTGTGAAAGTTTAATTGGTCAGGCGCCAAAAGAAATCGACTGTATTTGGCTATCGTAAGAGAATGCAGCCTGCGCAATATGCGAAGTCTATATTTCGTGGTTTAAATAACGGCTTTTCTCACGTTGCAATGCTGGGTAATGTCAAAATCTTTATGGATGACTGACTTTGGTTAGACGTTTTGGCCTAAAATTGTAGGACGTAGTTATTCTCAACAAATTCTGCATAGTAATAAAGAACAAGACTTCAGAAATTTTAAAGTTATGCAATAGGGAAATGTTATGTATGTATGTATGCATGCATGCATGTCGTCGTCGTCGTCTTCGTTTAACGTCCGCTTTCCATGCTAGCATGGGTTGGACGATTGACTGAGGTCTGGCGAACCAGACTGACCTGGCAGAGTTTCTACGACGGGATGCCCTTCCTAACGCCAACAACTCTGAGAGTGTAGTGGGTGTTATTACGTGCCACCGGCACAAGGGGCCAGTGAAGCGGTACTGGCAACGGACACACTCAAATGGTGCCATTCATTTGCCACCTGCACAGTAGCCAGTCCAGCGGCACTGGCAAAGACCTTGCTTGAATGATTTTCACGTGCCGCCAGCACAAGAGCTAGCAGGCGCGCAGGTAACAATGACGCTCGGAATGGTGTTTTTAACGTGCCATCGGCTCGGACGCCAGCTTGTTGCTCTGGCCCGATCTCACTCGTATGGTTCTCTTAGGGCCTTGTGTAAGTGTGCATATATATATAGTATATGAGTGGCTGTGTGGTAAGTAGCTTGCTAACCAACCATGGTTCCGTTCAGTCCACTGCGTGGCATCTTGGGCAAGTGTCTTCTGCTATAGCCCCGGGCTGACCAATGCCTTTGAGTGGATTTGGTAGACGGAAACTGAAAGAAGCCTGTCGTATATAGTAGATATATATATATGTGTGTGTTTGTGTGTCTGTGTTTGTCCCCCTAGCATCTGCTTGACAACTGATGCTGGTGTGTTTATGTCCCCGTCATTTTCGTTCGGCAAAAAAGAGACCGATAGAATAAGTACTGGGCTTACAAAGAAGAAGTCCGGTCGGTTGCTCGATTAAAGGCGGTGCTCCACATGGCCGCAGTCAAATGACTGAAACAAGTAAAAGATAAAAGATAAAAGATATATATATATATATATATTATATATATATATATATATATATGTTGGTGTATCTGGTGCACCCGCGTATCTGTGTGTATTATACTCATATATGTGTGTGTATATATATAATCGGTCCTCCTAAAGATTCACGTGCATTTGTTATTAAATACCAATTTCTTTATTACCCACAAGGGGCTAAACACGAGGGGACTAGCAAGGACAGACATAGGTATTAAGTCGATTATATCGACCCCCAGTGCGTAATTGATACTTAATCTATCGACCCCGAAAAGATGAAAGGCAAAGTCGACCTCGGCAGAATTTTAACTTACAACGTAACGACATACGGCTACACTCATGAACACACATGACCCATTACAGAAAAATATAACAAACTAGACCTGATA